>NW_010426526.1:4509-37091 GCF_000710305.1 Buceros rhinoceros silvestris | reverse complement strand
GAGTGCCTTTCACTACACAGACCTGAGCCATCTTTATGGGAAAACTTTTCTGAACACCAAGGGAAGAAAGGCCCTCCTGTCACTGCTAAAATCAAGTTCTCAATGGGAGTCATATGTGGAAAAGATAATGAATTATCGTACCACACATATACATGCACACACACACTCAATCATGAGGTAGATTGGAAATTGGATTTCTTAACTTTTGAACATGTAGCTTTGTAATGTTCTTCTTACCAAGCTTTTAGCGTTTTGAGTGCAGACGATTTCTAGTTTTTATTTTTTAAAAAACCCAAGTGAATGAAACGTTCTCAACAGACTCTCAGTACCGGTTGAATCCTTGCCCGTGCTCATGCCTGTTTATCTTGAGGTAGGGCTGTGGCAGACTGTCATTTTGCAGTGGCGTGATGTGAGGCACCTTTGGGTCCAGTCAGAGACTTCTGTACTTGTGGCTTTCAAAGAAAAATGTGGAGACTCAGAACCCCTGCTTGCAAGTGGTTGCAGTCACAGATCTGTTCCCTACAACCCTCACCCAGCCCCAGAGGGATTCCTCTGTTACCTCATTACCCCTTGCTATACTTCCATCCTTTATATCTCTCTCGTTTTTTTTGTTTGTCTATCCTGTCCTTGGGCTTCTTATCCCTATGCAAGAGGCTGTGCTGCTGAGTCTTTTGCCCAGCTAGTCCTCTCTTAGGGCTCCTCCTTGAAGTTTCATTTCCTTGTATTTCCCCTGAGAGAATTTTTTTACATCTTAGAAAAGCACAAATAACCTTATAGAAGTCAAAGGGGCTATATATTTAAAACTAGGCAAGTGCTTAAATATTTGGCTGAGTTGATGAATTAAGAACAAACCTTTCAGTGTGCAGACCTTTGATGTTAGTATTTTCTTACGGTGCAAAAACCAAATGGAAGTTCCAAACCACAATACTGCATTGCTATTAAAAGTTCAAGCTGAATGTTAAGAAGTCGCAAGCTCCTCTTTCTTTGTGTTTAAGACATTTATTCAAATGATCAGCAAAGGTATCATGCAAATACATATTTTTTTTCTCTTTAGCATTTATCCAAAAGGTTTAAAGGGACACACGCTTCTTCATGTTGCAAAACTGAAAGAAGTTACTGAAAAGGACCTTAGAAGCAACTTCACGTGTTTTGCTGAGAATTTGGTGGGGAATGCCACTGCCGTGATCCAGCTGAAAAGAAAGCAGGGAGGTAAAACCATTGACAGATGACTGTTTGCCCTTCAAGACACATTTTGATTTACTCACTGCTACAAATTAATTCCCTGTTGACCCTGGCTCTTTAGCCAGCTGCAGAAGTTTCTGGAAGCTGTATGGGAAATTTTTGGTTTGTCGGGGTCTAGAAAGGCATGTTTTTCTGAGGATTACTGAGAAGAACATGGGTATCCGAGAACTTACTGCAAGCAGGTGGACCAAGTGGGCCTCCAAGTGGAGAGTAACTGGGAGGAAGAATAGAAGAGTTATGAACATTAATAGGCAATCTGCTAAATTGAAGCAGAGCAGCTTCCTTGATTTTCATAGGACGTTTCTCTTTGTTTCCCCAGTCCTTAGCATGCGTGTTTCTGAGAAGTTGCCATGACTGATATGAGTGTGGCAGCCTTTCAAACAAAGGCCAAAATGAAAATCAGTGTGGAAATTAAACTGTTGAACCATAGTTCAGAGTGGAGGTTAATCATTGGATTGGCACAGCAAGTCTCCAGCAGGGCACTGTGTGCCACTATGTGTGTTCTGATGTGATTTTTCCATCTCGCATGATGACTACTTTCAGCCCTGCTGAATGTACCATACATCATTTTCTCGGTGCCTTCCATCACAGATTGGCTTTTCATGCTGTCAAGGAGACACCATTCAGAAAAAGTCTCTGACGGTAGTCTGAAACTGTGTAAGGTTTGCAGGTAAATGAATTCCTGACTTCCCTAAAGTTCAGCAGCAGGGCAAGAATGAAGATTGTGAGGTGGTTTGCCCCCATTTCTGGACTGAGTTTTTAATCCAAGTGTCAGCAATATTTTAGAAAGCCTGAGTTATGACAGACCCTTTTCTTTCTACAGTGTTCCTCTTATACATACTATGCAGTGCCATTTCGACTCTATTTGCATTCCTTTTGTGCACTGCCTTTATTTACCAGTACTGGATTGAAATAGTGCTGATGTACCGAAGTTATCTGGTCCACAATGAAACTACAGGAGGTAAGAAATATTGCAAAATAATTAATTTTCTCCATTTTTTCAACTGCCTTTTGCCATGTGGTTAATTAACCAATGTGAATCAACCATTCAATTAAATTCTCTTAATGAACCTGTTCTCTTTGAGCCTATGCAAAGGCCATTAAAGCTAGCAAGATGCTCAGTGGATTCAGATGGAAAAAAAGCCAGGCAGTGTGGAGAAAATACCTAACACCAACTGGAATGTCACAGTTAGCCTTTTACATGATCCCTAATTTATCTGTGGAAGATTGCATCAGGAAGTTGAATTTTAGCAGTCCCTTTGCAGGGAATAACAGAGCATCTCCAACATTTTAACCTCTTTCTCCCAAAGTGTTCCACAGAATGTGTGGTCAAGAATCAAATCTCCTTGCAGAACTAACTGAAGGACTCCAAGGTCTTTTTTTTTTTCACTTGAAGCCAAATAATTTCTCAGAAGAATAAAAAAAGGTGAGAAATAAGATGATATAGGGGACCAAATGAGAAGTGTACATTTGGGAAATAGTCATATTTCCTTTCTAAAAATTATGTTGACCATCTTGACATTTACACCAGAAGGATCAGCTTCTGATATTTCAAAGCTCTGTAGCAGCTTCGGCCCATCTTCTCGGATAAAATGGGCCTCCAACATAGTAGGCATCAGAAATGTATCAGAATGCATCAGAAATGACAGTGCCTTCTTCAAAGAATTTAACATATAATTTTCTTACAAGGGTTGAAAGAAATCTGATAGTATGTGCCCAAGGAAAATTCTCTAAAACTTCTTGAATCTTGATGAAGCTTGAGATATAAGGCATCCGAGTCTGCTTGTGTGCGTGTATGTAAATTATAACACGAGCGTGAAATCACTGTATCTAGGTATCTGTAAATACATAAGCAATGAGACAATTAACTGCCCTTTGGAAAGTATTTTTGTGAGCCCTAAGGCCTCTGGCAAAAGCAATTTGGGAAATCACTCAAAATTTCCTTTCTATTTGGTAACAAACTGATTTAAGAACATGCGGAAAGTCCCCTTAGACCTCAACCCGTATGTCAGTAGGACAGAGACAGAACTGTCAAGATTTGTGCATTGAAATTGAAGGCACCATTAAGTTCCACTGTGGCAGCCTCTGTCTCACTCCCTGACTCTCGTGTACTGGACGCACACAGCACCGTTTGCATGGAGTGTACAGACCAGCTGTGCCCACTCGATAGTTTTCTGCCTAAGGTGACTGGCCGTAAAATGTGTTCTCACCTGCAGGATTATGACCTTCTTATTTCATGTGGTTGCATATCAAGTCACCTGAGCTCTGAAAGAGCTTACTTGTAGAGAAGCAAAGTAGCAGTTATGACTTAATTTTGCTGTTTCTTCTTTTCTATCGTTTCTTCTCGTCCATCCCTCTTAGCACAGAATCAGAGAATTGCAGAGTCCCACAAGGTTGGAAGGTATCCCTGGGAGTTGTCTGATCCCACGCACTGCTCAAAGCAGTGTCAGCCTAGGCCAGGTTGCTCAGGACCTTGCGGATAGAGAATTCACAGCCTCTCTGGACAACATGCTTCAGTGTTTGACTACTCACAGTGCAAACTTTTTCACTAATATCTAACAAAAATTTCCCTTGTTGCATCTTGTGTCTGTTGCTTCTTCTCCTATCACTGTGCACCACAGAGAAGAATCTGTCTCTGTCAAATCTGTATCCTCCCGTTTGGTAGTTGAAGACAGTGGTAAGGTCACCTTTTTTCTTAAGCCACTCTAACCCTCCTTAGCCTTACCTCTTAAAAATCTGGCCTCCTTCCACAAGGAGAAACAATGCAGAATCTGTCATACTAATGTATAATTCTAGGGAAAAAGAAGAATCCTAGTGATGTTTACTGCATATGTGATCTCAACTTGCTATTGTAATAGTAGTATTATAAAGGATGATGTATTTAGTAATGGTCGTTGTCTAATAAGATTGCAGTGACCTCTGTGGGTGAAATGAGGAATATCTGGCTTGTAGTGCAATTTATTGTTGTTTAAAAACCGTTTTCAAAGGAGCTTCAATTCAGGGTGTAGTTGAATTGAAGTTCAGCTAAACCCACCTTCAAGTCCCATGCTAACGTTGCGTGGGTGATTCACTCTTGTGGGCCTAAATTGGATCAACTTGGCAGAAAAATAACTCGCTGAGTAGCTGTCAAAGTGAATCAGCTTTCTCTATTACCACGAGAGCTTTGTCACCAATAGAAGGAAGTGGTGGAAGTTTGTGGCCAGGAGAAGAGGGGAGGAGCAGAGATATAGCTTGTGTTGTCTAATCATATTCTTGACCTCTAAACCAAGTTTGCACATCTATGTTTTGATGACACACTTTCTACTACATGCTGGTTCTGAATGTAGCTGTTCAACCCCAGCTTATGCATGTCATTAGGTTTCCATATATATTTCCGTTGCTTCCTGGAATCCATATGTAGATCCTGTGGCAACCTGTTGGTTCCAGCTCAGGTTTGTCACCCTAATCTTACATCTAGGGATAGAAATCAGGTGATTAACACTGAGGCGTGGGGTGATATTCAACACCACTAGTTAGGTGTCTGTGCTGGAGGAAGATGTCTCAGTTTCTGTGCAGGGAAGATGTAGTCAAAATGGTGAATTCTAGAGAGTTTCTCAGCTCACCCTGCAGAAGGACTCTACACCCGAATTTCTTTCTGGTTTCTATTAACTGCATTGACATATAATACAAGTCAGCTGACTGAACATAGGTGTCTGATGTCATATTTACTCCCTCAGGATGTCCTGCCATTTCAAAAGGTTTGTCTCTTTTGTCAAATTTGTCAGTCCCATCAACCTTAGGACACCTTAAATGGCATCAAGCAGCTACACATGGGGAACTGGACAGAGTCCACTGTGCCTTTTGCTGTCACCAGTAACTCCTTTTCTTTTCCTTCCTCCTCCCTTGAGTGTAGTTCAAGTTCTATTTAGCAAATAGGTAAGGTTTGCTTGTAGTTAAGAATGGGCCTATACTCAGATCATTGTTACCAGGGTGTTTCAAAGCTGAGAAAAAATTCTTTGTATATTTTTCATCTGCACCCCACAAGCATATTCTTTTAATGAGACTGAAACAAAGTTCAGGAACTGTTCAGCACTCAGCGTCTGAGCTGATACTTGGATCAGACTTGGGCTTTGGTACTTGCAGCAGTCTTGGAGACAGCATGTCCTTTGCAAGCAACTTCCATCTAAGAACATTGTTCCTTTAAAATTCACTGTATTTTCAAAGTAGTATTTTTGGAATCAGCATTGGAGCAAATGAAAGAAAAGATTGGGAATCATTCCCTACAACCCCCTGCAACATTACAGGCTTGGGGAAGAGTGGCTGGAAAGTTGCCCAGCAGGAAAGGACCTGGAGATGCTGGTTGACAGCCAGATGAAGATGAGCCAGCAGTGTGACCAGGCAGCCAAGAAGACCAATGGCATCCTGGCTTGTGTCAGAAATAGTGTGGCCAGCAAGAGGAATAAAGTGATTGTCCCCCTGTACTTGGCACTGGTGAGGTCACACCTTGAGTACTGTGTCCAGTCTTGGGCAAGAAAGACATTGAGGTCCTGGAGTGTGTCTAGAGAAGGGCAACGAAGATGGTGAAGAGTTTAGAGAACCTATCTTATGAGGAGCAGCTGAGAGAACTCGGGCTGTTCAGCTTGGAGGAGAGGAAGCTCAGGGGAGACCATATTGCTCTCTACAACTACCTGAAAGGAGGGTGTAGAGAGGCGGGGTTTGGGTTCTTCTCCATGTGAAATGACTCTCCATGACAGGACTAGAGGAAATGGCCTCAAGTTGTGCCAGGGGAGGTTTAGGCTGGACATTAGGGAAAATTTCTTTACAGAAAGTGTTGTGAAGCATTGGAACAGGTTGCCCAGGGAGGTGGTGGAGTCCCCATCCCTGAAAGGGTTTAAAAGACGTGTGACACTGAGAGACATATTTTAGGGACCCTGGCAGTGCAGGGTCAATGGTTGAACTCGATGATCTTAAATGCCTCTTCCAACCAGATGATTCTGTGATTCTGTGAAGGAGCCAGACCTTCCACTGGTGAAAACTGGACCCTGTTTGTGGAAATGCAGAAAAATGCATGGTTTAAACTTCCATGCACTAGTCATCTGCAGCTTCCTCATTTGCTTTGGTAGTGTATGGCTACAAAATTTCCTAGACAGTGAGGAGCAAGGGTTGGCTTTGGGTAACTGAATGGCTGTGCTTCATAAACAGGTGATAATTTTAGGTTTCTGTTGAGCCTGCTTAAATAGATATACATGGCAACTGAGCATTAAGAAAGAAGATGAATGCTTCAGACGTGTTAATGTACACAGTGTTATTTATTTGTTTATTTTAGATGGCAAAGAATTCGATGCGTTTGTGTCCTATGCAAAACTATACTCTTCTGAAAGTGACTCTACTTTTATGAGTGAGGAAAAATTTGCCCTGGAGCTTCTTCCAGACATGCTGGAAAATAAATATGGATATAAGTTATGCATTCTTGAAAGAGATATTCTTCCAGGAGGAGGTAAGGTCCCTGTGGGTGGTAGAAAATCTTCAGTTCTTTTTAAAATTGTTTTTCACTTTCCAAAAACCCTTATGCACCACATCAGAAAATGAATATCTTTTGGTACTGGAGTTTCTGCTCAAATCTCGTTGTGTTTTGATCCCTATATCTGGCCACTGCACTTGAGGGTCGCACACATCTGGGTGTGGTCTCTCGGGAGCTACTAGGCTGAGACAAAGCGTCTTGTCCTAGAATTTCTTTGTAAGCGGACTCCACTCTCTGGAAAGACCCCAGATATTTCAGTAGTTACTTTCTGAGCAACTTTCATCAGTACTACCTCCAGTAATTAGAAAGTCCTCAGTACCTGTCACTGGGAGAGACAAAGGCAAATACAAGTGTTCCTTGAGACTGTTTGAGTAGCAACAAAGTGTGTTAAGGTCTCAACTTTGCCCTCCACCTCCTGAGCAGTCAATTATATTCTCCAGGCTGCATAAGAATGACCATGGTACCTTCTGGTAGCAAACACATTTCTAGGGGCTATGTGGTTGCTCAGTATCTCTGGTTTTGGTTTTTTCTTATTTCTGGGTTTTAGCTGTTGATAAAGGAACTGATAAAATAAAAAGTCCATTATAGAATGAAGTAACAATCGCCATTTCTTCTCCAGCATACACAGATGAAGTTGTCACAGCTATTAAACAAAGCAGACGAACTATAATTATTTTGAGCCCAGCTTATATCAGTGGACCAAGCATCTTTGAACTGCAGGCAGCGGTGAATTGTGCATTGGAAGACAAAATGATCAAACTGGTATTAATAAAGTTCCAGGATTTCCAAGAGCCAGAGACTTTGCCTTCAGCAGTGAAGAAAGCTCTTCGGATTTTACCAGTCATTACCTGGAAGTCTTCTATTTCTGCTGCTCCAAACAAGAAGTTCTGGAAATATATGCGTTACCACATGCCGGTGAAAACTCCTAAGACTTTGCGAAATTGCAGCCTAAAGGTTTTTTTCCAAAGGTTATTCAGCCTGGTATATCAATAGCAGAAATTTCACACTGGGATGACAGGAGGGTCGGGAATGGTGACATGACTGTAAAAGGCTTTTTCTACATCAACTGACCACTGTGGACTGGCACTGCAGTCAGCAGATAGCTCACTCCAAAACAGTGCCAGTGTGACAGTGCTGCCACCCCACAGTAGCTCAGTACATGACGGTAAATGTGAACTCTCTTTCATAAATTATTATTTTAATATTTTTATTATATTTATTTTGCTGTGATGTTGAGGGATACATGTGAATGTTTTGTTCTTTGTTCTGTATTTCTTCTGGAATATTTTTATACTTGTTTTCTGGAGAAAAAAAATTAAAATGGGAACTCCAAAGGAGTTTTGCAGTTTAATTTTACTGTGCAGTCCCGTGGGACAAATCCAAACTCTTTAAACAAGTCACCTCCTCCTACCACCAAGGAAGTACTATGGGAGACTGATACAACTGAGTATACCAAAGTGGTTGAGAAAAGAAGGAGCACCGTGTCAGGGCTGATCCCAGGCATCTCCATCCTTCCCAAAATGGGAGAAAGCATTCTACCAGTTCTGAAACATTTTATGCTTGGAGACATCTGCACATTGCTGATCCTGTCTGGTACTGGTCACTCATGGGTCCCACTGAATCTGTTGGTATTATGGGTGTGTTGCAGTTGCAAATCAAATTCCTGGTTGTTACAGCTAGTAGATTTCCATCTGAGGTCTTTCCCTTGCAGTCCTCTGGCTGCTAACTCTCCAGGGTTCATGTCACTTACTCTCGAGGTGTCTTACAATCTGTGTCTGTATGGCTGTAGCAAGTGAAATACAATGGTTAGTGTTAAGAAAATCTGAGTAGGAGAGCCACTGATCTGGTGTTCTACTGACTTCACTTGGCCTTCAAGTGAACAAATACTTGTTTTATAATGCTAATCAAATAGCTCATCTGCCAGATTCCAGTTCAAAAGGGACTTCAAGAAATACTGCTGTTAACGGGACCAGTCTACTGAAAAAAATAACAACTCTTGCAAGCAGGCTGAGCATTATCTACCTGATTTTGTATTGGGTTCAAAGCCTTCAGCTGGAGGACTGGTGGTGGTGCTGTGGGGCAAAAGCAGAAGCTTGTACCTCATGTAGAAACAGACGGCATCACTGGCTGTACCACAGAAAACTTCAACACTGCAGTTGCACCTGCATTGGGGGTTTAGTTGAGATAATGACAAGCTTTTGAAGCAAATTTCCCAGTTGTCACCACCTGTTACCTTTTGCTTTACAGTACAGAGCATCACGGGTGCACGCATGGGATCCCTTTCTACAGAAAGTCAAGTGGAAGGTATTCTCCACTCATGAAGGGTGTGGGACCAGCTGCCCTGAAGGAATTTGCTCCCAAACACGGTTTTGGGATGTTTTGGGGTACAGCTTTCTTCTCACACACAACCAAATCAGTGGGAAATTTGAATAATTTGTCGGTAAATTAAATTTACTCACGATGTATGTAATACAGGCTTTAGTAGCTTCTAATCGACACTACTATGTTTGCATGCTTCATTATCCTAACACAAAACATGGTGGTTTTTGTGGAGGAGAGAAGAGGCTGACCTTTTAAAAAAATGTTCCATAAGGGTGAGTGTCATGTTGGAGGAGAATAATGAGGTTGTGCAGTGTGTGCAGTAAATGCCTTGCTGGCATGAGTAAAACAAATGTCAAATACAAGACAGCTCAAGATCCAGTTTTAGGCTTGTGATGTAACTGAGATCTTCCTCTTTCTATTGTTATAATAGACTAAGTTACATACATGCATTTAAGAGAGAACACTTTTCTTTTCAACGAGAACGTAATTTCTGTGGTCCTCCACTAGATGTCCTTACTGTAAGCCCTGCAAAGCCCATTTATTTACACAAGTAGTTTTGTTACCAGGTGAGACAGGATCAGTGAGCAGTGCCAAGTGTGGTACCTGAGGTGCCAGTTACGCTGGGGAGACAGACGGGGAATGAGGGCAAGAGAGGAAGGTATGGAGCGGGCTCTCCTGTCTTCCCAAGGTGCCACCATCTCTCCCACCTGATGCTATTTACTTGATCCGCACTTGCTGCCTGAATGGTGTGCAGCCCTTTATTGTTTTGTTTGGTTTTTTGGTTTTGGGTTTTTTTTTTTTCTTTGACAGTGGGAAAAAGATCAGAGTAGCTGGATAAGTAATGTAGTTGGAAAGGGCTTTTTATTCCTTAACAGGGTGATGCTGTGGCCAAGGTTTATCTGAGGCGGAAGAACCTGAAGAACCAGTATCTTCGTAAAAACTCCAGGTCCGTCTGTAACACAAGGAACAGGACAGGCACATTAGGGCTTTTAAAATGACCTCTAACAGGCAAATGAAGCAGCCCTGAGGAAGAAGTGTCTGTGGCTATGAGCCGCAGGAATCAACAGGCGTGAGTTTTGCATACCTTCATGCACCCACTCAGTATATGCTGTATTTGTAATAAAATAGTCACAGCCCCAGACATGGGCTCTGCTGCACTTGCACATGCAAAGATTTTGGACTGTTTGCTGCCACTGTTGAGTCTGATGTGCTGTCCTGCTGCTGCTTATGTGGATGAGCCCAACCTGAGCAAGAGTTTCTTGTCTCACTATGAACATGATCATGAGGATGCTCTTGGCTCTTCAGAAGATACAAGGCTACATGTTTTCACACTGGACTATGACTATGTGCAAATCCCCTATGAAGTGACTCTTTGGATCCTCCTTGCCTCTCTGGCAAAAATAGGTAAGTAGAAAATGACATCTTGGGTCCTCCTACCTCAGGAAGAAGTTAAAAATGTACCATGTAACCAAGTATTTTCCGTGCATTTTGTAGCTGCGATTGTTTTTACAGCTTCTGTCCTCAAAAGAACAGGTGTGTTCATTACCAATGCCAATGACAAAATTGCACTTCCAAATGCTTCCAGCTTACTCAAGTGTATATATACGTATATGTGTATATGTATGATACGTGTATGTGTATATATATATATATGACCTCTAACCCTCATGTCTCTGGGGTTGTCTGTGCTAGTGAGTAGCAATGGAGCTCCCCTGCACAGTGCTGTCCATCCCCTTTTCTAGTCTTTACACATCACGAGATACCAGATATGACAACCTGCCATAGCAGGTTACACCAGACTGAGACTTCAAGCATATTGAATTTGGAGGAGAAAAGTGGGAAGAATTCTTCCATTGTGCAAATAATAGGAAAGATTTCTCTATGAGTCTTTGTTTTACATGTTTGCTGTTCAAAATTGCTCAGGAAGAAATACCAGAGGAGAGGGACTGCAGGTCTTAAGGTAGGTCATTGGAAATGGAGGATAAGTGCCTTTTGAACAGATACCAATACATCTAGCTTCTATTAGAGCTCCATGTAGGTACCTGAATGAAGAAAGACACCTCATGGAGAAGGAGGGGCTGCTATTAACATAGCAGAAAATGGCTCACCATGTGTCTTACATGTTTGGATGGCTGGGTTCAAATTGTTTTGACCATTCAGAATTAATGCAGTGTTATCAAATAAATGAAGAAGATGGTAGTAATGTGAAGAGCTGCACACGTGATATCCCTGTCCTCCATCTTCCTAAACTAGTTTACTGAAACTTCCTAATTCCAGACTAACTAAAAAGTTAGTCTGAACCATCTGGTTACCCAGGAAAGAAGATTTCCAAATTGTTAAAAATTTGCAGTATTTTATTCAGGTATTATCTTCTTTCTGGATTTCAAGATATCAGAGCGGGAAACATTTCAGAGATCTTGAAAGGCAAAACAATCCAATTATTCTGTAAAACTGACAGAGGACTTGAACGTGATTTTTTTTTTTTAATTAAAAAAGGAGATGAGTAGAGTTATGACCTTAACATATTTTTTGGTAAAAACAAATAGTCTCCAAAATTATTTCAAATTTCATTAAAATGTTTTTATCTTCCTTTTCTTTTGAACACTTCTAATTTGAGGGTCACAGAAACACAGTCATGGCCTTAGCTTCTAGAGATATGCGAAGAAGGTTCGCTTAGCTTCAGGCATGCAGACACAGCCATTGGATTTACAGGTTTCTTCGTCTGCCTCATACTCATTATTGTAAATTCTGAAAACTCCCTCACATTTCGAGTAGACGCACCTCTCATTCTCAATATGATTATGCAGCTCCTGGTATAGTGACTAGATGAGCCATTGCTAGACATTATCTTAGTATTAGTATAGCTCTTTGTGTCAAATGGGAAGAATTAAATGAATACACTTGCAGTAACAGTACATCAGAGTGGGCAGGAGGAGATTCACACACACCACATTTGTATGGTAAGTGAAGCCCTTTCTCTGTAAAACAGCTGGGCTACATCTCTGCCTGTAAACTAACAAGCACCCTGTCAGGAAGCTGTGTGTGACTGACCATACTATATCACTGTTCCCATGCTCCTTCTCAGCTCTGGCCCGTGTCAACAAGTGTTCTTCCAGGCAGTGCCCGAGGCAGACTGTGGCCAAGGGTATGTTCCCACAAGCAGTTTGGATGTGACTACTTCTTGCTGGGGTAGGGAAGACAATTTGTCTGTATGGGTGCAAGCTAATCCTTTCTGCTTGGAAATGTCTTAGGCCTGCTTAATTTGCGAGAGTAGAACTCAGCCTTGATTCTAGCAAGTAAAAAATAAAAACCCTTGGGACGCACTATTTTCTCAGATATTTGATGGCTGCTGGTAGTTCTTTCAGTTTGCTGAAATCGCTGGTTTTGTTTCAGTAAACTAAATCATAAGGTTCTTTACAAAGTGTTGTTTACCTTAGAAGGAATGGCAGTTTTCCCAGAAAAGCAAGGTTAATCAGCTTGTACAAAGACTTACGCTACTCTGGTTTGATTCCTGCTCCTTTGGATGTGTTGTTGTTCATGAGTACTGACTCTCTCTGTCTGTGGATCACCTGGATGATCCATCCAATGCTTCAGGAGAATGCTGGAAGTTGAGGCAGCTGAGCAGACAGGGGTATCTGAGCTGCCCCTTGCTTTCTTGGACTTTTTCAGGTTCCTGGTCAGCCCAAATCCAGTAGGAGCTCTGCAGCCAGGGATCCTCCTTGGCACTGGGAGGAGCTGCCTTTGAACTTGCAGCCGGGGACAGTGGTCTCTTTGAAAACCTCTGCCTCAGAGGTTTGGCAGTAGTGGTTGGGCAGCAAGGACTCAAATAATATTTTCTTTCCAAATTGTGAAAAGGCACTCCACAATTTGGAAAGAAAATTCCTAGAAGTGGAGCTTAGCCTCAGGCAAACATGCTCAGAAATCAAGATCTGGGGAGTGGGAAGAGGAAAGATTCATGGCCAAGCTCTTCCCCTGCTTTAGCGATACAAGTCTCAGAATTTCTAATGTTGAAAGGAATAGTACTGACTGTTTTTACATTCATAATTCTAAGAGCAAAACCTTAGATGAAGTATTCAAAGGCAGGCAAAACTGTCTGACATCATTGCCTTACATCTGTCTGACATCATTGAATAATACCCTAACTTTTTATTCAAGGTTTCCATCTCTATCACCAATTACCAAGACTTATGCCCGAAAGCTGCATCCTGATTGCCATTGGGGCACTAGTAGGAGCAATCATCTTTGCTTCTGACCACAAATCTCCACCGGTGATGAACACAAGTATTTACTTCTTGTATCTCCTTCCACCCATCATTCTGGAGGAGGGTTATTTCATGCCAACTCGCCCATTTTTTGAAAACTTTGGGTCCATCCTCTGGTGGTCTGTGCTGGGAGCTCTACTAAACTCATTCGGGATTGGCCTCTCCCTCTATGCAGTCTGCCAGATTGAAGCCTTTGGCCTGACTGACCTGAACCTGCTGCAGAACCTGCTCTTTGGCAGCATGATTTCAGCTGTGGATCCTGTGGCAGCTCTGGTAGTTTTTGAAGAAGCCTCTGTTAATGAGCAGCTTTACATGATGATCTTTGGAGAGTCATTGCTAAATGATGGCATAACTGTGGTGAGTTTCTTTCCACTCCTTGTCTTCCCCTCTTTGGATTCTTGTGTCTTGTAGGGTTATTGGGCACAGGACAAGGGCAGCTCTAAGGAGATCCTGGATACATTATTTATTTTATGGATACTCCATTACATACAAGTAATTTTAATGTCTGTAAAGGTTATGTCTTATGTTACCTCCTTCAAAAACATACTGTTTTAGAGCTGCTGGAGGAGGGAAGCATATACATACACATTAGACATCACATCTTGCTCTCGCATTCACTGAAGTGAATGGATAAGCTACAGCTGATTTTGCTGGTAGAGTAGAATCAAGCATGTTCTCAACATTGTGCAAACAAATAAATAGCAAGTTGTACTGCTTAAAGACTGAAGGCAGCAGGGGTAGCAATACAGGAGACCCTGTCTGTTCACATGCCTTAAGGAGCCCTCTGGAAAAAAAAAAAAAAGCTAGATGTGGGAGGCCTCACTAATTCCTCCAGCTGCTTCTAGGAAGTTCCCCAGAGACCTTAGACAGAAATTCCAAAAGGCACTATTAACTGCACAAGTCTACTTCTATCAGTAAAAAATCCTACATCTGACAAATGTTCACCTTTCTTGTCTGTCTTATCTCAAGCATCCGTAAACAATGCTTCTGGAATAAGAGAGATTTTGTTTGTCATTTTGTTTTTTTTTTAATAGGAAAAGATTGTTTTTACAGAGCTCCTTTTGCTAATATATTTTCCCTTTTTTCATTAGTTCTACTAAAACTTGGAGCAACCTGAAGTTCTGTCTATAAATCACAATTGGCAAAAACCCTTAGAAAACACGTGTTTTTCAAGGAAGAACTTTCAAGCAGGAAATAAACCAACAGGACTGATCATGTGCTGCAAGTTAACTGCCGGTTAAGGAGTAGTGTTAGATAAGATCTCTACAGAATTTAAAACACAGGAATCTAAAACACATAAAAACTATTCAGATATTGGTATACATGAGGTACTGCACAAGCTGGACTTGTAAAATCTGTACAGAGTTCGTTGCTGAAAGGCTTCATGGGAGAAATGCAGTGTATGAGTAATACTAAAAGGAGAAATAATGAAGTAGTTTCTCGCAGCCACAACCTAAGATCATAAATCCTTCCTCTTGGTGAATGAGAGATGTAGGGCTGATGTAGAACTATGGGACAAATGTTACTTGACGTGCAAACTGCTTATATGATGTGGTTGTAACAAAAAAAAAAAATCCCCAATGCATCTATCACTTCTACTCGTCTTTTTGGTCTCTTCAAGTGGTGCCTTCAGGTGCAGACCTCAAAAAGTAATACTTCTTCCTCATTCTGGAAGAGTTTGTTTCATCATTATTTTTTTTTTTTTTTTTGACTGGCTCTCACCTTCCCTTTGTTCCCAGCTGTTATTTATGATGTTGGTCCAACTCATGAAGGTATTTACCCAAGTTTTCAGTCAGGATCCTGTAACAGCATACATGTGTAGTGACACAAATCCTTTTAAAACAGTAGTGTTTAGGCATTTCTAAGCAGCACTATGTGTGTTAGCAAAAGACATGAAAAGGCTATTTGAGGGGAGTGTTGGATGCATCTCTGTGAGTCCCCTTTGCCCCACGCACCCTCATCTTTGGGGATCTTCTCAGAATAGCTCTGTTGCAGCTTGTCAGCTCCTCCATCATCCACCTCTCATCTGTTTTCTGGGCATTCAAGTTTTCAGAATCTCTACCTGGCTTCATGTTTGAGAAGACCAAAGTATTTGTCACCTGGATGGAGCCCAATAGGTGGCTTTCTTCTTTCTGATACCCCACTTGCTTTTTCAAAGGCTTTAAAACTGTTTATCTCAGGTGTCTTATCTTACCATTTCCTCCACATTTCTCTATTAACAGTTTCGTTTGAGTTAACGCTATGTGTTTAAAAAGATAATATCACCAAGATATATTAAGCATACATTTTTTAATTATTGTTTAAATACAAGTACCCCCTGATTCTCTCCAGCATGCTTATCAACTCAAACAACTATTTTTCCCCAGCTGGAAAAACTGGTATGAATTTTGCTGAACTTGTGTATTACATCTGAGGCAACAATAGTTCCCTCTCCCATATTTAGTTCAATATCCTGGTATAAAAAATTTGCAATATAACTGAACTGTGGAATTAGAGTGATGATTTAGGAGTTATATCTTTGACTTAAGGGACTGGGACAAAATTGGATAATTTACCATTTTTACCCATTTGTACCTTTTCCCATTCTCCTCAGTAGGGCCATGTCTGCATATGAAACAAGAAGGCTCCAGGTTCTGTTAATTGTTTCTTTTCCCAGTTATTTCTGAGCAGACTGTTAGCATCAGAATAGTGGAGACAGCAACAGGACCGATGCTAGCATTTATCACACTTTAGCAGAGTTTCAATGCCCCGTTCAAAACAATGGTGTTGGTAAATCCAGCACAGATTTCATTCAAACCTTAACAGAGACGGAGGACCCTGTTTTGCGATGGTGTTTCAGGCATCTGAAGCTCTGCTTCTGCAGACACACAGACTCTTTCTGCCTCGACAGGAGCTAAGCACTTGCATGCATCAGGAAATGGAATATTTCCCCAACTACTTTGTATCTGAGGCTTGATTTTAGAAACACTAAGAACACCTATGCATCATTCTGTACTCAAAATAAAGTGGCAGGGACTATTTTCTCTAATAGTGCTATCTCTGTATGCAGTAGCAGAGCAGGTAAAAAAAATCTGCTGCATGATGGAAACTGAAGTAAAGTTAATTTCTTTATTTAAGGGGATTTGAATTTGCCTCTCTAATGTTGCTGCAGAAGGCTTTGACCACTCGGATGTATGGATGCTAGGAAGGAGGATGGAGGTATTTTCTGCTTCTGCTGTGGAAGTTGACCCACTGTGTTTAGAGTAAAATTAAATGCATGTGGTCAGAGTTACAAGGGTGGGAAGAAAGAGTTAGAAAGGCTGCCTGTGTTGGTGGTTAAGGCAGTCACTTGAAAACCTTTTTTCTAATGCTTCTGATGTCAATGGTATGTGCAATGTTTGTATCATATAGATAGCCAGAGCAGAGAACAGTCCCCAGGGAGATCCCCTGTTGGCAACAGTGGCGTGCTTTCTCTTCCTCTCCCTGGTTCTAAGAGCCACCCAGTGGTACACCAATACACAGTAATGTCCCCTTCAAAAAACCCAAAGCATGACATTCTCGGAATTGTTAAATGAGGCCTATCAGCCCATCCCTTCTTTTGGAGTGAAAAAAAGGCATCCTAATCTGATTCAGGCTCTTCAACCATGTAAAGAATTATAGTAGACGTGTACATGTGTCACTTAGGAACATGGTTTAGTGGGACTTGGCAGTGTTAGGTCTATGGTTAGACTCCATGATTTAAAGTTCTTTTCCAGTCTAAATGATTCTATGAAGCAGGAAAACAGACTTTGTAATTAAAATCATAGGCAAGTACACTCAGGTTTACTTACTGTGGAGACATGAACCCTCTTTTTCTTACCTGCACTGAAGAGCCTGATTTTATACATGATTATTAGGAAAAAGCAGCTGTGGATATTTTCTCCCGTGAAACATTTTATTGTGCTTCGTCTGTTCCCCAGAGATATTAGCAATATTCTTCCGGAGAACAGGGTGTGTGACAGCTCAAGGTCATATGTTCCCAGCAGCAATTTATGATTAGATAGTAGCTGGGGAATAATTATTATCCTAATGAGCTTGACTCTCCTACCTGCAAATATCTGCTTTAATCTTCTTAATAGCCTTTTGGAATTATCTATATGAAGAAGAAAGACCAAAGAAAACCAGATAAAGCAAATTTTTTTGTCCATTTTGCATTTTCGAACTAATGCTTTGGTGCCACAGCTTTGGAGAGCTGGTGTCTTTAGATGTTCCCCAAATTCTCTTGAAAACTGAAAGGTGACTTTCATGTGTTACACATTCCCTGTAAACAGATCTGACAGGACTTAATGTTAACTGACTGTCAGCAACCTTTAAGAGTCTTTTCTTACTACATCACTCATTACTGTGGAAACTTCCTATTCGTTTCCAAAAGAGGGATGAAAGTTGAAGATACTGAAGATTTTTCATCATGAATTTCTGCAGAAAAGAAATTATTGATAGTAGAAGAACTTATTTGCTCTAAATTAAATGAAATTATCTTTACAGATAAAATTATATAATGTTGAAAATTCAATCTCTCTTTTAATATGACATAGTTTTCTTTATATTTTTTGTCATTTCAAGCTTTCTAGTCAAGATATGTGTATGAAGAGTCTTTAGGTCATTTAGAAATGCCACAGCTTTTGGTTCCCACTTTGAGATCAACACAGAGTTCCTGGGAAAGAAGTTAAGTGGCATCAAACCCAAAATGTGAGAATAGAGAGGCTGGAGTTTATCTAGCTAGAGACACTATGAAACCGAGGCTACCATTTTCCCTTCCCTTCCCTTCCCTTCCCTTCCCTTCCCTTCCCTTCCCTTCCCTTCCCTTCCCTTCCCTTCCCTTCCCTTCCCTTCCCTTCCCTTCCCTTCCCTTCCCTTCCCTTCCCTTCCCTTCCCTTCCCTTCCCTTCCCTTCCCTTCCCTTCCCTTCCCTTCCCTTCCCTTCCCTTCCCTTCCCTTAGCCTCCCTTACAAACCGCTGCCCCCCCCTTCCCTTCCCTTCCCTTCCCTTCCCTTCCCTTCCCTCTCCTGCTTCCTTTCCCATTCCCAGTGATGTTTCATGGTTTTTACATCAAGTACTATTGAAAAACATTTAACATTCCAGAGTCCATCTAATAAAGGGTGTCCAGTCTACTGATCACACAGACAACCTAAATGGGATTAAATCAAAATGTTATTCTTAGTGACTGTCCTGCCCCATCCTGAGTCAGGAAGAGAATGTGGAGGGGAGAGCCTGGAATTGGTAAGGTACCGAGCTGGGCTTTCAACATCTGCTACAAAGACCAATAATTAAATCTACCTTCAGAAAACAAAAAAGCATAAGCATTTTCAGTTACTTTAATTGCAAGAATTTTACTCTTACTACATAACCATCTACCTTTTTTTTTTTTTTCCAGAACTCTTTAGAGACCCTTAATTCAGGTACTTGCTAAGAATCAGCTGAGATTTCAACTTTTACTTTGTTGAGCTCTCTAAAGCAATTTCAGCACACACAATCCCCTTCATGAAAGGAGTAAGCCTGCCAGGTTCAGAAAGACACCTGACTGCCATCTCCTTGTTTTCACACATAGGTTTTATATAACATCTTCATCGCCTTCACCCAGATGCACAGGTATGAAGAAATCGAATCCATTGATGTCTTTGCTGGCTTCGCTCGCTTCTTTGTGGTGGGGCTGGGTGGAGTGTTGTTTGGCATCGTCTTTGGATTTGTTTCAGCATTCATGACTCGATTCACCCGCAACGTTTCTGCTATTGAACCCCTCCTGGTCTTCATGTTCAGCTACCTGTCATACTTGTCCGCTGAAACCCTTTACATCTCAGGCATTTTGGCGTGAGTATCTCTTACGGCTTTTTCGATTCCTCTTGAAGGAAGTGGCATTGTTTTAAGGAGGAAGTTTGCTTGACGTTGGTACAATACAGGCATTTTCAGTCTGGCCTAGAGGTCTGCAGTGGACAGCTTCTAAGGGATCTTTAAAATGCAGTGGTAGGTGGGAAAAGCAAACCCACAGTCAGTGTAGGCATAGATGTACTACTGAGGACTGCATATCTGCTCTGAATATTTTTGGGTTTTTGCCAGTGAGAAGAAGTTCTGCAAGCTGTGGGTAAAAACACTAGTGCTGCCACCATCTGGCTGCTACCTCTGATAAGATCAGCAGAATGAGAGAATGATTTGGTAATAGATCAGTGTATCTCTCTCTATTTCCAAGCATCATCACCATGAGATTACAAGAGAGGTGAAAAGTAATGAGTATGGAAAACATAATAAAGAATGATGGAATTGTCGTTGTTGTGCACAGCTGTCAACATCAGCTCTAACACAACTTACTGGAATTATATTACATATGAACAGCATCACTAGTACTGAAGCTGAGCAAAACCAGACAATCAAGCTCCTCAAGTACATATGAATACATATACTCATGTATATGGATATTGACAATCATATTTTGATGTGATCAGGATAGCTTGATACTGCTGTAATGCTGGGGGCTGCTTAAAGTGCTGTGATGGCATGGGTGCCCACTGCAGAGGGAAAGCTGGCAGGTCTGTTGCCGCAGTAAATGCAGAGAGGGTGAGTATTGTGTAAAGGAAAGAGGATGGTGGCAGGAAAGGAGCCAGAAGAGAAATGAAGGAACAGGGATTAAAGTGAGAGACTTTAAAAGAAAACTGGTGGGAGGTGAATTTCAAAGACACCACACCAAACAGCCCCTCAGCAGGGTAAAATGGAACTTTAGTTAAGCAGGTTTAGACTTACAATGCAGTGAGCACTAATACCATGTGGAACCTTTCCTACCTGCACTGCCCAAAATGCTTTCCTGCCTATTCATTACACTAGACTACCTGGCTCTTTATATTTCTTTTGCATTTTATTTTCATTAGAGTACTGAAATTATTACTAATAAAAGAATGTTAATATAATTGGGATTTATTATTCTTACTGCTTCACTAAAGAAATTATTGCTTGTTTTAGGGATGGGAACTTACTGTCACCTTTCTGAATTATTGAGGAATTCATTCATTTTTCACTTGGATCATGAAAGTCTATTATGCACTTGTCTCTGAAAGTCAACAGTATTAAACATTAATGCCTAATGGCCTTGTCTTAGAGTGTCCTTGGACCCGCTAAATGTCTCATCTCCACCAGAATACCCTTGAGATTTCTTCAGTGGAAATTAAATGAGCAGGAACTAGATGAAGGGTTATTTAATGAACCATTCAGCATTCTCTGAATTCACAAGTTTGGAAAAATACCATCACAAGATGCCTCCAAAGACTAAAATAATATCAACAGAACTAGAAAGATGATGGAATATGTTACTAGCATAGCACTCAATCTATCTCTTACCTATGGCTATGGAAAATGAAGGGGGTAAGGAAACTCCCTTCAGCAGGGCTGCTCAAAGACTACTGCTCTGTGTGATTATTACAGGTGTCTGTGCTGGGTGGCTGCTGATGCGTCTGAAGCAGGATCTAGTCTTCACTAACAGCAAAGTGGTGCAAAATGATCCTTTCCTTCTTTAGGCACATTTCCCACACCCTGGATAACTAAAAGTGGGGAAGAACACCTCTGTAGGATAACTAATTTTCTCCCTGCTGTGCAGCAACGGGCTATTGTGGGTGGAGAGTGACTGAAGCTTACCCTGGCCCTGCTGATCTGCCAGCCAGATGGCAAGGAGCTGCTGGGAGCTTTGGCCCTGGCATAGGACTACCACCATGTTCTTTCACCACCACCTCAAAGGGGAAGATCACTAAGAGGCAGGTTATGTCCCTCTAACCTATCCAACCATAAGTAAAAAGCTGACCTGCCCTTTGTTTGAGACTCAAATATTTGGTGCTTGGTGGCTGTGTGTTACACATTCAGGATAAAACGGACTTTGAACGGGAACGTGATACCCTCACTTCCTTCTCAGGAAGGCTGCCTTGTTTGCTTCCTTTTGCCTGTATGGAAAATGATTTGTAAACCTAAATGAAGATGCTCTTCTATCTAATGAAACAGCTAATGTTACTGAAGAAATAAAATGCTTCTTGGTATTAAGAATGTGAGAGGCTAGGGATAGAGAGTAATAGAGTAATAGGGATAGAGGTAATGCGGCTGAGATTGTTCTTAAATGAAAAGAAAAGCAGGTTGCAGCTAATCTCTGATGTTTTGCCTGGTACAGGATGACAGCATGTGCAGTGACAATGAAAAAATATGTGGAAGAGAATGTTTCCCAGAATTCCTATACCACAATAAAATATTTCATGAAGATGCTAAGCAGCGTCAGCGAGACCCTGATTTTTGTGTTCATGGGAGTGTCTACAGTGGGGAAAAACCATGAGTGGAACTGGGCCTTCATTTGCTTCACTCTGCTTTTCTGCCTCGTTTGGCGGACACTGAGTAAGTCAGCTTTTGCAGGCAACCTTCTCTGCACCTCTGAGAGAAACCCTTTGGTGCAAAGTTATGTTAGAAAAGTCTGTCCAGGCTGGCATAACCGGTTTAATAACGAATTAACTAGGCTTATGTAACTGACAAGTTAATGTCACAAATCTACACACGGACAAAAAGAGGGGAAAAGCTCCAAACAATTCTGAACACTGGTCTTCAAGCATAGACTTTATGATTAGGTGAGAATGGAATATTTTAAGCAAAATTAAATTACCTGGAGTATGCCTATATAGATGCTTATATCATAGTCAACTACATGCTCTTGGCTAAGTGGGCTTCCTAATGATTTTATTGCACGCTGTAATTAACTTACAAATTAGATATTGTACATCACCACACTTCCAGTGCTACAACACTACAGGTCCTTGGTTATGAGTCCCGTGCTTTTTTCAGAAGCACTGAAAAAGAGGGAATGTGAAAACTAGTACTGATAGATAATTGAACAGTTTTTATACCACATCTAGGTCAACCACATGATGCTACTTCTCCTCATAAGTCAACTCTGGAATTTTAAACTGCTAGAAAAGTGTGTCTGAAATTACTTCATTTCTACACACAGTATCTCCCCGTTCCTGTAAGAGTCTCCTACTCCTTAATCTGCGAGACTGGGATTCCTCCAGAGTGGGCAGGGCATTTTATAGATGTTGTCACACAAGCTGTGGGACACAGTTTCTCATCTTCTTCTAATGCATGGGATGGGTTGAAAAAGGAAAAGAAACAAGAATGCTGGTGGTGTTCTGGAGGTGGTAGCAGTCCTGGCACTGACTTCTTGTATGAACTGCTCTTGTGACTGTTAGCCAATGTTGTGCAGTTGTGGAAGAAGAGAGTCAACGCATTGTCATTTTCTGCCTCATCAACTAGTACCATCCAGCCAAACACTCTAAATGACACAAAGGAATGACCTACGGGATCAGACCAAACTTCTAGTGGTGTCTTCAAGCAAACCTGCAGGAGATGATAATTAGGGAAGGCCTGTGAGCCTCGCCGCTTTCTGAGCTCTCTTCCTCAGCATCTATGGTCACTGTGTTATGCATGTGAGAGGGTACACTCCTTGCCTATGCTACATAGGGGTCCATTTTCAACCCACTACCCATGAATTACGCCACATTTTTTTTTTTATACTGGTTGTTCTACTGTGCATCAGGTTAAGTTACAACTGCTGCAGCAGAAAGCGATGCATTTACTCCTAGAGAGGTGATGAATTACGGAACACGCCCTACTCAGCCACTGTTATTTGTCACTTAAATTTAGTTAAAAATATGAATGAATGATGCTTTTGTAATGAAAGATGTTTTGGAGGTAGTACACGAGAGGGACGAAAATAGAATTATGCAGGAAACCTTATTTCTGATAATTTCAAGTTTCTGTGTGCCTGAATTAGCCATCTTAATAACATTCTTTTTAAAATTGCAGTAGATTTTTCAGAGTAATTTATATTTTTAAGGAAAATGATAAATCCAAATGTTCCATCATGTGGAGGAGATATTCTGAGCATTGAAATTTAGGCATCTATCTTTGCTCATTGAGTTAGTGAGTGTATTCCCCCCTACTTCATTTCTAATCTAAGAAGGACTCTCTGGAGCATCCTGTGGGTTAGAAATATCCACTGGGCACCTGCCACCACCACCTCCATCCTTCAGCCCTTGTCTGTGTTTCATTTACATATAGAGCACAGGCTTCAGCTCTGGGCACTGGCCCTGCATCATTTGCTGCAGTATTGAGGAGGAACAAGACCTGTTAAGTTATCAATCAGCTGTTTCCTGAAGGAGAAGGCAAAAAGGGGTAGTTGCTGGAGACTGATTGACTGACCTCTAGAGTGCTCTCTCCTGTTCTGGGCTCCCCAGTGTAGGAAGGACATGGAGGTTCTGGATTGAGTGCAGTAGAAGTCAACAACCTGGTCAGAGGTTGGAGAACTGGACATAAAAGGAGAATCTGAGAGTGCTGAAGCTAGGTATATGGCAAAGGACAGACCTTATTACTTTCTACAAGTACCTGATCAGAGGAGAAAGAGAAGATGGAGCCAGACACAACTCAGAGGTGCACAGCAATAGGGCGAGAGGCAATAGACACAAGCTGGAACATAGGAAATTCTGGTTAGTCAATAAGAATCTATTTCTTAACGTGAGGGTGATTCAATGTTTTAACAGTAGCCCAGCTCTCCATTATTAAAGGCATTCAAGACTTGACTGGAGCTTCAAGCAATATATTAGCTCTACTTTCAGTAGGGACTCAGACTAGCTGACCTCCAAAGGTCCTCTAAAGCCTGCAGTACTCCCAAGTCTAACATTTGGGACCAGCTGTGTTGGCATCAAACATCTGAGATGAAGGTGCTATTTCTTAAATCTCTCAGGTGCCTTTCTGACCTCAGTCAATAAGGAAACCAGAGCAGGAAGAAGATGTTGGCTTGATTCTCAAAGCCCGTACACATTTCAGGACCTTTGACTTTTCTGCCTCGGAGCCCTGGAGGCATTTAACCAGAGGAAAGGGGAAACCTGTGAAAGTTCAAGTATGTGCACCAGAACAGCTCTGCTCTACTGGGATGACAGAAGTGCTCAGTAGTAGAGGCAATATGATTCTTTTGGATTGACAGCAAAAAGAAAGAAGTGAAATACTTTCTTGCTAATTGTTGACCAAGTGTGGCCTCTAAGTTTTTAAAGGCTTACTTTTGGAGTCTGTATAGGAATATCCCTCTAATCAAGACAGAAAAAGTGCTCTCCTGATACAAAAGCTATTTTGCTGCCTCATGTCTATCCTTCTCTCAAACACCAAGGGGAGTGCAAGAGCTTTCCAGAGGAAGGTCAAAATATTTTGTGCTAAATTTGTTTGTGAAAATGATTATATCATTTTCTCTGAAGCTTGAATAAAGTAAAGAATGCTGGCCCGAGGTTGATACCTCACATACACAGATTCAGTCTGAGTAGCTGATGCCTGGCGTAGTTATGAGAATCCAAAAAATATCTTATATAAAGTGGTATCCAGCAACCTATATAAAAGAATACTGCTACTGAGCTCACCTATAATAACCCACTGAGTTTATCAGTGACAACTGTTTAAAATAACACCAGTAATTATCAGCATTTGTCAGCTTTTTCTTCAGTAATTTAACAGTTTCCACACAAACCATAAGCATTTCTTACGGTGTATGAGGAAGATTAAAAGTAAATCAAGTAAATTGCTAAATGTACTCTATAAAGCTGCAGTCCTTACACAGCCACAGGCTGTCTATTAATATTAACATTTATTAAAAGCAAAATGAAATTTGAGAAATAAACAGCGAATTAGAAATACAATAAGAGAGAGGATTAAAAATTAAAATGCTATTACTCTACCTTTCAGTGAACCTGTCCACAGGAATTGTTGGTAAAGCACTGTTCAAACACTTTGGGCAGATATTGTGCAGAAACATTGCAAGGAAAGGTACAGAAAAATTCTCATCCAGTGTTTTATCTTGTCTCCAAAACACTTCAGAGAAGAATTGTGCAACATAAATATAGAAAATAAATCTTTTCCCCAATTTCATTTATAAACTACATATATGCATTTAAATCCTGAAGGAGTTAGGAACCATGGTCTTTCTAGGACATTTCACACAAACCAGATTCAGCAGTTGGTCAAAGAGAAGCTACAAGAACCCAAAACTGAAAAGAAAGGTCTGCCTGAGACCAGGTATTGTTTTGCTTTAAACATTTTCCTTTTCTCCTTGATTAATAAGAGTTGTGTTTTTTTCCCTTCCTAGGTGTGTTTGCTCTCTTCTATATCAGTAACAAGTTCCGAACATATCCCTTCACCTTCAAAGACCAACTCATTATTTCCTACAGTGGCCTTCGAGGAGCCAGCAGCTTCTCTCTGGCATTCTTGCTTCCGGGGAATCTCTTCCCAAGAAAAAACCTGTTCATTACTGCTACTCTTGTAGTTATATATTTCACTGTGTTCATCCAAGTAAGTGTTTTTCTTAGTGGATTGCTTTCATCTAATAGAGGTGACTGAAAGCTTCGTAGTGAAGATCGCATTGATTTTACTCCTAAACTAGGACAAGCTATTGTATTTTACAATACGATTTTACAATTTAACACTGCACTCTGTAACTATCCTTTCAGGGCTTTTTAGGTGTTATTAAATAACTTTTGCAGGAAGTCTATATTGAAAACCCATGTCTTCAACAGTATTCAGGGAAAAGGGCACTTCGTGTCCACTTCACATGTGCTTCTTACTGCTTCCAAATTAAGAAGCATTTTAACTTTGACACTTCAGCACAGAAATATATCTCAAACTGAACAGAAAACAATATATAAAGGATTTTGAACTTTTTACTTCTATTTTCATTCATCTCGAAGGACAAATGAGAACATTTTGAAACCCTTTGTAAAAGAATGTTAACAAAAATTAAGGTGGATAATTTGGATTTGTAAGAATAGGCATCTACTTCAGATGTTTGGGTTATTCCACTTGGCGTACATTGTTGTACCTGGAAGAACTGGATCTTCTGGAGGTCTTGCATGCCATGTGCTGTATTTTCCCATATCAACATCTCTGATACTCCTGGGTGCCAGTGAGGCACTATGCACTTGTGGTGAGGCACTTACATTCCAACAGAATGTTTCAGAAAAAACACCTTGTTTCTATTTCCCCTTTTTAAATGCTGTGCTGTAGCAGTGCCATGAAGAATTGAGAACAGCTAAAAATGGTTTCTGAGAGAAATAAAACCTGACATATTTATTTCTGAAAATGTTGAAGTAAGAAGTTTCAAGATAGTAAGAACATGACAAAGATAACGTTTTGTTTCAAGTGAGTGCTGTTTTGAAGAAGGTTGGCAATGAGTCAGTTACCTTACATAGTTAAAACATGACGATAATGACAATCTCACTTAAAAAAAAAACCCTTGTGCATAATTTTTTTAAACTTTTTGAGTTTTAATCCTCTTCTGTAGCTCTCTATACAAGTAATAAATCATTCTTGTGTCTCAGTCACAGCTTTCCTAATTGATGAAAATTAAATCTTTTCATTTCTTTCTGTTTTTTTCTAAAAGACAATTAACGTCTCAACTCATTGTTCCAAATGCAGGGAATCACAATTGGACCATTGGTCAGATATCTAGATGTTAAAAAGACCAACAAAAAGGAGTCTATCAATGAAGAAATCCATGTGCGAGTAAGTTTTTTGTAGCAGTTGCTGGTGTCCTAAAAAGGGTGTTCCAAAAGTCCAGGACAGAGGGCAGCACTGGCATTTGGCCAGTGGCCATTTGGATTTGGCCACTGAATGCTTTTAACAACATTTGGAAGAAACCCTAGGCATATTTTTGTAAAATATGATAACTCATTTATAGTTATAGTGACTATCATATTATAATATTGTACCACAAGCGTCATGGTGTAGCAGGGCCCTTACTTCTCATACTTGTGAGGATGGGAGGACAGAAATATCAAAGTAGCATTTAAAAAATACAATCGTCATCCTTCCCAGCTAGATTTGTCAGATACCATTGTTGCCATCTTCTGATTGGTTCTAGACACACTGACACCTTGAAAATCTTTAATTAAGTTTTATTGAGTGAGTTGAACCATTAGTCTGCAAATTTAGTTTCAACATATTCTGGGTAACAATCTTCTGCTCTCTCAAAGTTTTGCTTTAGCTCTCATATTGCCATTGTATAAAATAACAGAAAGCTGCTCAAACTGACTTAACAACACCGTACAGAATACATGTACATGCTTTCATTTGCACAATAGGGAGTATATTTAAAATTAATGGAAACACTGTGCCTTAAAATCAGGCATATGCAGAGACATTAGTAAAATTAGGCCATCTCAACTGATTTGAATTTGAAGTGCATTTCAACTATTTCAACATTTACACTTAACCTTAGAAGAATTTATGCTTAAAAGCACTATTTACAACAATATGTATGTAAGCATTGGCCATTTTCCTGCCTGTTTCTGTAATGCTAGAAACACACACAAGATGACTGAAAATCCTGGTGGTTAGCAGGGACGAATTTACCAGTCCTATGACAATTTGCAAAATCCTCAGGGGACTTGTCAGTCAAGGAAAAGGTTAAGGTGTGGGAAACCTGTCCCTGTGCCCCTCTCAGGGAGGTCACACATGCAGAAGGGAAATTTGGTTGACAGAACCAAGAATTTAGTTTTAATCTCAGTAGGCAAGAGGACCAGGCAGTTTGGGTGCTCAGTATCATCTTCCATCGGACATAGTGTTCACTTGGGCCTACGTGTTGCTGGGTGATGGTGAGACGCTAGCAGACTGGCAGGCTTGTCACCTCCATCAAAATATTGCCACTGCAGCTGAGTATAGGAGCTTCCACAGTGAAATCTTTGCCTTGATTTTTAGAGAAATATAGATGCTCTCAGACTACCACCCTCCAATTAAAAAATATCAAAATCCTGTCAACGATTGCATATTTGTGGTGACACTATTTTCTCATAATGGCCACTTAAATTTTCTCCACTTTTGTTTCTCTAGTTGATGGATCACTTGAAGGCTGGTATTGAAGACATATGTGGACATTGGAGTCATTATCAGCTGAGAGATAAGTACGCAACTCTTATTGCAGCCTACTATAATAAAATAATATATCTATCATGTAAAATACAATAGGTAAATAGAATCGGAAATCAATCTTGTGCCTCTTAAAGCTAAAATAACATGAAAATATTGGGGATGCGTGCAATATCTGTTTTCTAAAAGTGGACTCCTGAGTAACTGCTATCTCTTGGGAGTGCAGTCCTCGTATATTGCCTGCTAAATTGCTTCTGCACAAACAGAAAGTAAGCCTTCTGAAAGAAAAACATAACACGGGAACTCATGCTGCAGATATCAGCTTGTGCACATAGCTTTGGCGTAAATCTTAGATCTATGGCAGAGATCCTTTAGATCTGTGTTTAGAACAGAAACTGCATCAGGTGTCAGTGCTTCTACTGAGTTTTGGTATAAGCCTCCACAGCAAGGATTATCCCTTGCTGGTGAATACAGATTCAATAATAATTAGTCCCTTGTCCTTACAGGTCTTTCTATTCAGTAATATTTAAAATAAGACTACTGAAGGTAATGGTCAAATTTATATATCCAGTAGCATAAACAGATACTTTCAAGTTGATCTTCACTTAAAAATGCAGAACCTGTGTTGTGTCATCTGTAAGCAGGATGAGGTGTTTTTGTGAAGTTTCGTGGCTATTCCAGGCACTGCCAAGAAGAGACAGAAGATTCTGAGCTGCTGTTTCCTTTATCTTTCCCCTAAGGGAGCCCTGTAATCATGTTGGCATCACCACAGCATGTGAAGGAAAGTGTGGGGAGAGATTAATCCTCCTTTTTCGCAAACATTGTATTATGATGCCATGGGCTAAAAGTTATTCATTAGGATATACCTAGACTTCTGTCCTCTATCTCACCTCTCAACAGTAATCCAGCTCGGAGTCTGCTCGGACATGTGGCAACACCTCTCAGAACTGGGTTTCTTCCCATGGAAATCAGAAATTAAGAGTGGGAAGAAGGCATCTGGTTTGCACCCAGTTCTTGTTGCAACAGAGATAATGATGTATTTAGGGCACATAGCTCGACTAATACGCTAAAATATCCTCTTAGCTCTCACAGTCCAGAGATAGCTGTAGGGCATCCATCAGGACCACACCAACGACTGTGCAGTCAACAAGCTAAAAAAAAAAAAATCCCTCTTGGAACAGTAATTCCTTTTAAATAGCTGCATTTCCACACACCTGTGAGAAAACGTTATCCCCTTGTCTCACATCTCCCCAACAGCCATGAAAAGACAAATTCGCCCAATCTAGCCACAAATGTAGTTTCAGTTCAGGGGCAGATTAAAAAACCACACTGTACATGAAGAAATTTACTGTGATTGTATTAAAAGGTATTCCCTAGACTTTTCTATGCAACTTTAAAGATATTTAGCGTATGTACATCAGAATTAATTACCTAAATGATGACACTCCAGGAGGCTTTCTGTTTCATAGAAAAATACAAAGAGCTCTAATCTCAGTGGAAACATTTGTGTACCTGTCTCTGCTATTAATGTATACAAAACTAGCCTTTGTTAAAAAAACATGTACAAACTCTGTAGTGCGTTACCTTGCTGTGGTAAACTGTTCCTTTGAAAGAAACATACAAGAAAATCTGCTATTGTTCTGCTAAATGTTTCCCTGAAAGCACATACCTGTTCCACACCCACATTCACATTCAAATTATGCCACACATTAGCGATATTTTACAATGTGTGGCGGGGAAGCGCATAGTATTTTGTGGTCCATTCAATGTCTCCGTTATTCAGAACACAAAGAAATGTATTTCCTCTGCTCTTAATTGTCAGGATTCAGAATTTTCAGCAACATAATGAGCCCAAACTACTGTATCTGCTGGGCCATTTAGTCTCATTGGTGGATGGATGAATAGGCTGGGATTACTGTAAGAGCAGCTGCTGCTGTTATGCCTTACTAGAACACAACATTTGTACAAAAGGATGGAGACTGGCCATATTCTTTTCTGACAAATTTGGCGGTGTTATATGCAAACACACACCCAGCCCTCTTTTTTGCTCTGATTGCAGCTTGTTTCTTTCTTTTGTCTGGTGTTCTTTGCAATCAATGTGGACCAGCAGACCATGCCAAATGTCCCCCTAAAGGTCTCTGCTCACCAGGCCTTCAGGAGTCCTCAGGTGCCTCCAGTTTGGCTTCAGTTTCCTCCACTGTGTGCATTTGAATCATCAGCATGTACCATAGAAGTACAAAGACATTTCCTTTTTTTTACACTTTGATTTTAATATCTTTTTTGCAGATTTAAAAAGTTTGACAATAAGTATTTGAAGAAAATCTTAATTCGGGAACACGAGCCGAAATCCAGCATTGTGTCATTGTACAAAAAAATGGAGATAAAGCTGGCCATTGAGATGGCTGAGAGTGGCATGAAAATTTCAAAACCATCCACAGATTCCTTACAGTGAGTATTGGCCTCCTAACCCTTTGCAGAGTAAGGACAGGAATGGGACAAAAATAAGGAAATAGACAAGGGATTTTAATGACTTCAATAGAAATATAATTTCAAAAAGACAATTATGAAAAAGAAGCTGCTGGTTTGTGCTGACGATTTGGTGCTCATCATATTTGTATTTTGGCTCTGTTTGCAGAGCAAAAAATTAAAGCCAGTGACATTTTCTCTGTTTCTCTTCAATGATGGGCGGTTCTGAAGAGGAATCATGAGTCGAGTGCAGAAATGTCTCTGGCTACTTCATATCACAACAGTGGTTCAAGGTGGCCATACTCGTCACTTAGCTGACCAGAGAGTTTTGCTTATCACTGCTAGGTGCTTAGACCTGCAGGAGAGCTTTGAGCACAGGTCATGATTCCATTATCCCAATCACAATTTTTTCTGAGAGCAGATTTCCTTGTAGCATTTGCAATTTTTGCTACTTCAGTCTGCAGTCACTCAACCTGTCTTGCCATATTTTGGTACTTCAGTACGAAGTTTGTCCAGTTAAAAACTCAGAGCAGCCCTATGGAGAATGACTTTGGAGTAGTGGTGGATGAATAGCTAGCCATGAGCCAGCAACATGCACTTGCAGCCCAGAGGGCCAACTTTGTCCTGGGCTGCATCAAAAGAAACGTGGCCAGCAGGCTGAGGAAGGTGATTCTGCCACTCTGCTCTGGTGAGACCCCACTTGGACTACTGTGTCCAGCTCTGGAGCCCCCAGGACAGGAAAGGCATGGACTTGTTGGAGTGGGTGCAGATGAGGGCCACAAGAATGATCAGAGGGATGAAACACCTCTCCTATGAGGAAAGGCTGAGACAGCTGGGGTTGTTCAGCCTGGAGAAGAGAAGGTTCTGGGGAGACCTTATTGCGGCCTTTCAGTACTTACAAGAGGCTTAAGAATGATGGGGACAGATTTTTTAATACACCCTTGTAGCAATAAGACAAGAGGTGATGGTTTTAAACTAAAAGAAGGCAAATTCAGACTAGATATCAGGAAGAAATTTTTTACAGTGAGGGTGATGAAACACTGGCACAGGTTGTCCAGAGAGGTGGTAGATGCTTCATCCTTGGAAACATTTGAGTACATGTTGAATGGGGCTCTGAGCAACCTGACCTAGTGGAAGATATCCCTGCTCACTGCAGGGGAAGTCGGACTAGGTGACCTTTGAAAGTCCTTTCCAATCCAAACCATTTTGTGATTCTATGATTCTATAAAACTTTAATGCAACTTGACATCAGATAGACCAGGGGAGAAAAGTGGTGGGATCTCCAGAGTCATCACTGAGGAATCTGTTCTCTAGGAGTGAAGTCTGAACAAATCTTCACTCCGGCATACTTTAACTGCTGTGTATGTATTTATTCTCACCTTGCAACCTGCTGTGCAGAGTGCAGTATCGCTAACGGCACTTGCCCCCGCAAAATCTTTCATGGGCTCCCGCTGGCCACTGTTGGTGCTACTGCCTCCTCCTCCTGCTGCATACTTCAACCTCTCTCCATTTTGCAGCAGCCCCTGGCAGGGTCCTGCATATTTTCATTTTTGAATGATCATCTCAACCCATACCAGAAAGTCCAAGGACCTACTGGATGTTAAATTAAAATCTCTCTTGAAACTTTGACTTAATCATGTCAAGATTCATCTTTCTTGAAACTAATGTCAGCATGCAGCATTAAGACCTAGTCCTTTTCTTTCGAAATCATTCCTTGCTGAATAGATTATATTAAAAAAAGATTGCGTGTCTGTCAGGCTCTGCTGTATTCCCTTTACTGTTCTGAGCCAAGAGAAAATGTGCATGGTTGGTAGACAATATCTATGGCAATCAAACCACATTCCTCCTCTTTTCTTCAGG
>NW_010426526.1:327-4436 GCF_000710305.1 Buceros rhinoceros silvestris | reverse complement strand
GGGAAAGAGAAAATAAGATTAATTGCTTCAGCATAGTTTGGAAATTCTCTGCTGACCTGAGAATTTAAATTGAAAAATATTCTCTAATAAACAGCTGATATGATGGGCTAATTTTTTCCAGCTTTACTTTGGCTGTAATTGAATTTTACCGTGAATCAACCTGTGATGCACAGGTTGTCCTACTGAGACATCCTTCTCAAAAATGAAGCATTGACTTAAAAATGGCTCATGGTTCAGAAACATTCTGATTCTTGGAGGCTGTGAGAATGTTCTAGGAAAATATATGTTTTCCCAGATCTGTTTGTTGAATAGATGTCCACCGTTGAGCCCTGGAGGAAACAGGATAGTGAGTTAGTTGCGGGATCTTTGATCTGGGCCAGAGCAGCAGTTCTTATATCTTCATTCACCTGAGAGTTAAGTGAACCTGCTTAAGACTAAAAGGTTTCTAAATGTCTTTGTAAATTGTTTGATTGTTATCACTGAGATAGCTTGTACCTAAAGTCCCTCTCTTCAGAGAGGCTACAAAAATCTAGCCGTGAGCAAGTGGAGATTTGAAATCAAATTCCAACATATGGCATGTAAAGCAGTATTTACAGTGCCAGAGCAGTGAGAAAACTCTCTTACTAGCACTTCTGATCAGTTCTACAGCCTGTAGGTGCACAGGAGGAAATCCTCTATAACCATCAAAGCAGATCTCCATTGCTGTGAATTACGCTTGTTCCCAGAAATTGCATTCATGCTGGTGCAATTCCTGCAGGTGGAGTGGGTGTCCAATATGCAGTGTTTCCAGTGTGGACTGGAGAAATTTGCCCACGGATTGTGCAACAAAGAGTTCACATTTGAATGAAAGTAGAGCATTTTGTTAGGATGTTTTGGAGAATATAAACTTAGAAATAAGGATAGAATGGCAAAAGCAGACCCAACCCGATATCATCAAAACTGTGTTTGTATGGCTGTTTTCTGGAGGCAATATGTTCATGAGAGAGACGGTTTGATGCTGCACTTACTTAACGTTGGCTTCATGTTACTGCAATACTGACCTTGGTAAGAGTAAATCTTAGAACAGAACAATACAGGAGAGATCAGAATCAAGAGCTGTGTCATCATTGTGCAGTTGTGCAAGAGCTGTGCCCGATGAATGTTAACTTCCTTCACAGGACTAGTGAAGATTCGTGGAGAGTTTACAAAGTTCTAACTTTTAGGTATAATATATAAAAAAATAATTTTACAAGGCTTGTTGAAGGCATTTTATTTCCTCCATGTATTGACTATCTCCACATCTAAAGAAGAAAGCGATACTGCCATGGTGCTCATTACAGAAAGACAGTTTTCATGGCATGTTGTTGTTTTCAGTATTTTCTTCACAAATATATCTCCTGCCCTGTGCTCTGTTGAAACATACTGGAAGTTTCACTAAGAACAAAGAAATAGTTTCAGTAAGGACTGCTTTGCGGGGTTGGTAACATACCAAGCTTGTTTGGGATTTTTTTGAAAGTGCTTTTTAGTGTATTGTATATTGCAAAATGCAAAAGCAATCTGTTCCTTATTACCATTCCTGTGCATTGTTATCACTTGGGTAGGGTAATATCTAGTCCCATGAAAAGAATACACTTTTAAAATTTACTCTCTGGAACAATACTGACTATCTGCATGCTATTTATTCTCTTGCTATCCCAGCTCAGCTGAAACTCAGGTAATTTTAATCTATTTAAGCCACTTTAAGAGCAAAATGATAAGCCTTTAAATGACTTCGGACTGGTCACTTCTCTGCTGGCAGAGGAGGGGCGGGGGAGGTGTGCAACTGGAAAAGTAAAGAGATAATCTGATTTCTTCCCACCCTTTCCCTGTTTAGCTGCTTTCCCCTGATTACTGCAAACCATAAGGTATAAAGATCCTGTGGAGACATTCAGTGAAGTGCAGACTGGAGAGACAGTTATTCCGTGTGATGTCAAAGCCGCTTGCATCAGCTATGTCAGTTCAGCTTGCATTGCACAAATGAGCCATGGCTGCACTGTACAGAGCACCACTCACTGGCTGGCTACATTGCCATTAGAGCCCAGGGGCTGTGCTTGTGTTTCCTTTCCTGAGTGTACCCAGGGTCTCTCTGTCATCCAAACGGACAGCAGTTAGGGGCTCCTGACAGCAAAGAGACTGGTTTCTTTGCAGTGGAAAGTAGCACACGGGGCCTGTCCCACAGGCTGCAACATGCCAGACCCAGTATGGAATAAAGGTGCTTTACACCTAAGCGTGGAAACTTGGTGGCATCCCCTGGACCATGAATCTGAAAGCAAGTGAAAAAGCAAGCAAGCAGCCAACCAACGAACACACCCACCCAGCTGGCCTGGAATTGGGTGATGGTGATTTTTCTTTTTTTTCTTGCTGGTAAATACCTAGCTTTGTTGTCGTTGCTGTTGTTGAGAATTGATGAATGTCAATTAAACATTTGTTAGGAAGGATTTATCAGGGCCAGGATAAGATTTCTGGTCAAATTCAGAAAGGGAGTCCTTTTTTGTCACTCTGGTTTGCCAGTAGCTGAGTGGCAGGCTCATGGATCTCTCATGACTCAGTGAGATCCATGACCTGTTGGTTAACCCAGCCCTACCTCTAACACTTATACCTTAACCTATTGTTGATTTCTCTCTTTCTTTTTACCTCATGAAAAAATGGGCAGATCTTAGTTTTGGTGTGATGCAGAATGAAAACATGGTCTGAAACCTTGAAATATATCACAAATTACTTGTTATATTCCAGGGTCTTTGGACAGGGCCAGGCCACCAGTGCTCAATGTCTACCTGATGGTAAGAGGCAGTAAAATGTAGAATCCAGGCAGCTCATGACTATCCTACAATTTTTCAAGATGTTCATTTTAGATTATACACAAAACAGTAATAATCTTGTTAAACTACCTGTAATTGCAAATTCCAACCTTTTTCCTTTCTTTACAGCTTAGTTTCAGTTTGGCTTGAATCCACTTTCCCTTGCTGTTAAAAGTTTTTATTTATTTTAGAGGGAGCGCAAAATAAGTGCACACAAAGACAACAATTTAAGGACATTACTTAGCTGAGAACAAAGATTTTTAATACATTTTTTTTAAAAAGAGGCAAGAAAGAAAAACGGAGGAAGGAAAAATCCAGAAACAACAAGATGGACTCAGACCGATTCATCCTGAATGACCACTATTTCCCCCTTTTTTTTTTCCCTTGGGAATTCAGCTGAACACTAACTCTCAGATTGATTGATTTAGCAAAAGCAGTTAACATTTCACAGGAGTCCTCCTCTATTGTTTTGCTGGTGAAAAAACTGGGCAGCTGCAAAACACTGTGGGCTTCTTGTCACAGTTCATTAAAAATGTGAACATTACTATTATCTTTTAGGTAGGTCTTTAATTTAAAATGGAGAAACAGGCTCAGTAGCAAGGAGACCCTATACATTCTCCTCACCAGGGCAGGTCCCTCGAACTCCTTAATTGGCATGTGCCTAAGGATTTGCTGCAGTTTCTCAAAGGAGTTAAATGCAGCAGGGCTGCAAAGCCCAGACCATGCCGAGAAGTGTATTCAGACAGAGGAGGAAACTTGCAGTGCCGTCCTAAATGTACAGCTGGTTCTTGCCCAATCTAGTTCTTAAATACAAACTTCCTTACGAAGCTTTGAGAAAGATTTTCTGCTGCCATCTGCATGAAGGCTTAGGGCCCATTCAGACTACCCAGTATATTGATAAAACCTGGGAAAGAAAAATCTGGCAATTTTACTCATTGTTGAATGATTCAGTGCTGTCACTGAAAGGCTCTTCATAGTCTTCTGCTCTAGCACTAAAAATAGATTGTGCATAATTTCACAGGAATAGTATTTAAACAGCTCATTGATATCGTATCTAAACACCTCTTTTATCTGCAGGAGCGGTGGAAATCGGCGTGTGCATAGACTCTCCCCTGCAGAGGTGGAGTCCATGAGAGATGTGCTGGCACATAATCTATATCAAGTGCGACAAAGGGTGAATAAGCGTCCTGTTATCGTGCAGTATTTGCAGACTGAAAACTTTTGTTTGCCCTCCCGATATCCTAGCCACGGCAGGCAGTAGCTCAGGGGCCAGCCCCGGGGTCGCTGGTGGGA
>NW_010426526.1:0-227 GCF_000710305.1 Buceros rhinoceros silvestris | reverse complement strand
TGTTGGTGGGGAGCAGCCCCCGCCGCCGCTCTAACCCGAGAGCTGCCTGGGGAGGGGATGGCAGGGACGGAGCCCTGGCGCGGGGATCGCTCCTGGGTGGGAGAAAGGAAAGCAATTTTTGTTTCCATCAGTTTTTTCACCCTGACGGCAGCGGGAGAAGCCAGGAAGATCTGGGACTGAGCTGTAGAGGTCAGGCTTCCCTCGTTGCACAGCTACCCGCGACTCAG
>NW_010426525.1:10184-11825 GCF_000710305.1 Buceros rhinoceros silvestris | reverse complement strand
CTCCCCGGAACCCGGTCTCGGGGACTCCCCTCCTCTTCCACCGCCAGCCCCGGGCAGCTCCCGCGCCCAGCGCCTCCGGCGTTCCCGCCGCAGCCCCGCTGGATCCCCCCACCCTGCTTCTCTCTCCCACTTGGGGCTCCCCTGCCAGCCACCACTTTCTGTGCCCCGCGGCTGTGGCTCCTCTGAGCCCTCCGACAGCTTCACAAAGGGCATCAGAAGCCCGAGCAAAGACCGGCCCGGGGCGGGGTTGCGCAGCTTCGGGGAGAGGGACTAAACGGACCTGGACGGCGGCTAGGGAGGCAGAGCGATGGAGAGAGCCCCAGTCGTGTCTGCGGGAAACAAAGGGAATGGAAACAAATGCCGTGGAGAGAAATGTCTTCGAGGGTTTAGCTTTATCCCAGCCCCGTGTGCTCTGAATAGTAATCTGCTTATTCCCAGCTGCTGCAGCGTTCTGCGTGACCTGATCATCTCTGATTTCCCTTTTCTACCAGGATGGCTGTCAGTTCGTTTTGCTTCTTTGTCTCATATTGTTGTTGGTTTGGATTAGTTATTTTTTAGTTTAGCGTTGGTTTTAATATATGCTGTTCATATTTTGGAAAGTCCCACTCGTCCTGATGAAGCGCACACCTCTTATTTGGCAGTTGGTCTGTAGCGTGAGTCTGTAGATTCACCTCTCCATAGGACTTTTTCTTACCTCATTTTTTTGTCTGAGAAGTGTTAATCTGGTTTCTGGGTGAGCGCATCAGTATTTCTTTAACCTTGCCTTGTACTAGAGCCTAAAAGAGAAAGAGTGAGTGTGCTTTCTGCTTTCCATGCAGCATCCCGTGTATCTCCAGTAAACAGTGGCCTTAGCAGCCTTCAAACTGTTCAAAAGGTGCAAAATGGAGCTTTACCAATTTATGCTTTTGTTTATAGGAATGAAAGAGCTCCAGTGCTCCGGAAAAGCAGGTCCTACAGTGTTTGCATTACCGGTATTCATTTTAGTTTGGCTCATCTGTGATTAATTTATTATTGCAACATTACAGTTAGTTCTTTAATTACTCACAAAGTCAAATACTTTGCTGGGGTTTCTACAGCAACATGGTAACTACATGATCACATGTGTCTGTGGCACTTCTCTGTGACATAAATGCACAGATTGCTCTTTTTTTCTGAGGTTTCTTCTAGGACGTGTATATACATTAGTTTAGAAACTGTCAGGACTGGCAAGAGTTTTATTTGTTTTCAAAATATTTGAAAGAAGAACACACAAGTTGTTAGCCTGAAAGCAATTCATTATGGCCAATTTTAAATTGTCTGAAAATTCATTGCTGTCGTGACAAGTTGGTTGCTTTTATCCTTTGGGAGGAGCGGTTAAAAGCGTCCTCAGCCAAGCTGGTTGAGGCTTCCTCCATTGCCTGGTAAATACTTTCTGGCATCACAGTAACAGCAGTATTTAGTTTTCCCTGGCCTAAGCTCTTCTCTCCGCGCACACACACACGCCCCAGCCTGGAAGAGGAAGGCTTCTGCTGATCAGCGCAGGAGAAAGAGAACAGATGAGTATGATGAATCTTGCAAAACACTTCAGGCAAAGCGCTGAGCCTGGTACTCACTCATGTATTCAGATCTCATTTGTCTCCCCTGGGTGTGTGGGCCAGCAGG
>NW_010426525.1:0-10096 GCF_000710305.1 Buceros rhinoceros silvestris | reverse complement strand
ATGCAGTGAACTTCCTTTGCCTGTGTAGGGTAGGGGTGTTTGTGGTCGAGCTTGCAAAAAGGTACTAAACAGGAGGAGGGGGGAAAAGAGGGAAAAGGGTTTGGAACTAACTAGGGTTATAAAAGAAGCCTCAAGAAGAAAAAAGCAATTGTCATAATGATTTCCTCCCAAGACATGGTTCAGGTCAAATCGAATGATCCACATGTACAGATTCACTCTTGAACATTTTAATTTTTACCAGGATTATTGTTTTTGATGTACTCATCTAAGAAGAACAAGCCTTCATTTTTTAAAGAACTGTAAATGAGCTTTCTCTGTGACGTGAGGTCTGTTAATGCTGCAGGAAATAACGCTTCTGTTTGTTAGAATTTACACGTTAGGGACTTGGTGTGGCTTCCATTCCAGACATTGGTAGTAGGTTCACAGGAGGAGCCCTTCTCTAGGAAAGGCCGGAACAGATGCGGGTTGGCGTTCCAGGATGTATGCTTTGCACTTGGAGTGCAGCTTCTGTCTTGGCTAGAGCAGTTACGAGTGCCTCCCCCCTGTCTTGTGTTTGAACCGTGTGAGCTCATGTTGCAGTTTCTCCTTTGGCTGTGGCACATTTACAGGTGCCACATCTAAAATCATGCTCATCTGCTTGACTGCTTTTATTAGGCTTGTACAAAGCTCGTTATCTGTGCGCCTTTACCTCCGTCACGTTTCTCACAATTGGTCAAGAGTTACGGGGGAAGAGTGAAGACAAAGCATCAGCTACGTGGACAGACTGTGTTTCTGAGAACCTTGATTCTTTTGGACACCACACATAAAACATCAGTAAGAATTACAAGTGTGCCTAAAATGAACCTGTGCTGTGCTCTGAGGGTGAACTTTACCTTCACATGTTTATAAACAAGAAACAAAGGTTTCTTACTCTGTTATAGCAGATCCAGCTTTAAAAAGATTCCAAATATCAGATAGTCTTAGTGCATCTGGCTGCCTTAAAGAGTTTTGTTTCTGCCATACGAAACTCTTGAAAACTCGTTCACAAATTGAATTAGAAATAAAAAGGAAAGAAAAAATATGTTTGCTCCATTAGGAAAATAAATAAGCAGATCTTTGGAAACCTCGTAAGGTCTCAATGGATCTGGGCATCATGTCCAACTTTGATTCTGAAATCACAAAACCCAAGTCTTCAGAAAAAAAATTGTCACAAAATGTTGAGAAATAAGCCAGTGCTAGTTCTACTCCTGCCGCAGCACTGTGGGATTTAAAGCTTTCTAAAAGCACTTGATAGTTCCTCCCTGTCGCTGACTCTGCTTTCGCGTGAACAGCGTGGGGGGGTACAGGTTACCAAAGGACTAATTTTCGATAAATGGTTCTTATGAATATGTGAAAGTCTGTGATGTGTTAGACGGGTTACACATGCACAAATAGCACTCCTGCATTTAATAGCATTTAATATCACCAAGCCTTTAGCATTCAGCTGGAGAACCAGTCTGATTCTGCTCCCATCTAAATCAACAGCAAAAGTCACTGATTAGCCTCTTACCTTTATTTTCAAGTAGTTTGCTCTCAGCATAGGTTTTTAAAAGCTGAGCGCTTCCAGCTGTTGGTGGAATGCAGTTAAAATACTATTGGCAAGTGAAGGCCAGAGTCAGTCCCATCGTCGTGCCACTGATAGCCCTCGACCAGGCTGTTCTCTCCTGACCAGCTCAGAGTCAAACAGCAATGGGGGTGTGACAGATCAGAGCAAGGGCTGACCTCAGGCAAGGCCATACCATGAGGAATTCCCCCAGGAAATAAGTACAAGTACAAAGCAAAGAGAATGTAGCCAACCACCCAGGCACAACACATTGTAATGAAATTATTTTCAGACTATCAGTCTAACTGTTGTTTCTTCACATAATCAGCTATTATTGGGGACAATAGGTCAACCGCTGAAATCAATGGAAGAACTTAGGCCTGTGACCTAGCTGGCACTGAGTGAGACCTAACAGCACCAGACAGAGGCTGAAATCAGGACTAGAACGAGAGGAAGCAAGGAGATTTCCACCTGCAAAAAGGGCTGTAGAATGGGCGCTGTAATGAGTCAACATATTTAGGATACATGTCAGCACTCTTATAAAATAATTTTATTCGGTGATCTCATTCTTTTTCACAAACACGAGCAGCAGAAGTTTGAAGTCCTGCCAAGTCTGACTCAAAATTAATTTGGGTTGGTGCTTATATGGGAGAGAATAGGCCTTTTGTCTGTCATTATAGATATGCTCCGCAGGGTGACCCTGCATTACACAGGATGTAACCGCACAGCCTGTCATTGATGAGGTTTCCATTACCACACAACACAGCGCGCACACTCATGAGATCAGAGAAAAACCTTTTCTAAGGTGTTAAGTACTTTCTTGTGCAACAAGCTGAGTTCATATTATAAGGCAATCAGACGCCCAGCTTCCTGGAACCAGGCAATAAGAAGCGGGATTTCGGGGAACCATTCAGTACATAGGTGCATACGTGCCTAACGTTGATGAAATCATTGCGTTTAAAACTGAAAGGTAAACCGAGTCACACAAAAGTGGTGAACGCTTTTTGTTTAATACGTGTGTGAGGTTGGTTCATGAGCACCGTGTGTACAACTTGGGAGGGCTGGAGACACGATTTGTTCGTGCTGTTGCTGCTCTCTCAGCAGCACCCGGGAACATACAGCTAGCACAACGGTCTTGTTCGTGCAGTCGCGATGTGGTGGAGTTTGAGGCTGCCTTGTGTATTGTTTCCACAAGCAGCCTCCAAGTACTCCTTCATGTTCCTTGCCCAGGAGGACGGTGTAGCAGATCGCAAGAGCGCAATGCCTTGTGGCTGCGTGGGGAGTGAGGCTCCAGTGTGAGAGCAGGAGTGCCCCAGCGTGCCTGTGTAAGGACAGCAGAGGGGCTGCTTTACTTCCTCGTGCTTGGAACGGGGAGTAAGTGCGGCATCACGTATCCTGCAGTCTGATAACTAGGTGAAAGATGAGTTGTGTAGCTGTTCGATAAGTATAATTAAAGAGGCAGGAATATGGCAAAGAGGATATTTTGAAGAAATGGAATGCAAATGGTATTTGTTAACAAACAATCTTAACAAAGTTTTGCTGAGAAATGTAACTTCAGCTCCAAACCTGACTATCCTGGGTCTAGGTGTGTTTTGGTACTCAATTCTCTTGAGTCTGTCCTCCAAGGGAAGCTCCGTATGTGATTCATTCTGTGCTCATGCTGGAGAAACAACCCACTAAAAAAAAAAAAAATCAATGGGCAGGATACACCTTTGTGAAAATATTTAAAACTTGTGGAAATGTTTAACCTCTTGGTTTTGAACTAACAGAGAAAAGGTGAAGAAAAAATTTTAATGTCTTCTTCATTATGAAACATACGTTTTGGACTCAAGAAACCTTATGTATTCAAAACATCCACTGTCAGTGAGGACAACTGGCTCACAGAGCTGAAATATGTGACCTTCTACAATTTCCTCTGAAATTCATGGCGTAGAAGGTTCCCTGGGGTAAACAATGCTTTATAAATGTGGTTGTTTCAGTAAGTTCTTCTCTCACAAATCACCCCGGTAGTCCTCTTGCAATTATTTATGTCTGGAATGGTAGCAGATGTCTTCTCCTCGTCAGGGTTAATCTTTTGAAAACATTTCTTAATAATATCTATTTCAGAATTTTGCATTTCATAGTTGTGAAGTGTAAGTGCAATGAAAATCACAAGCCCTAGAAAGATAAGTCAGGCAGGGCTGGTTTGTGTTTTCATCTTCCATCTAAGCCAAGTGTCCCCCTCCCATTAGCAGCAACAGAATGAGGCAGTTCTAGTATTTCCTGCGGGAGTTTCTCAGTGTCCTACACAAAACCCAACAGCAGTGTACATACCATGTGTAAGGAAAGCTTTTTTTTCTCCAGAGTTTCAGAGGAACGCAGGAATTACTTTAGCGCTGAGCTACATACGTGCAAAGACCCTTAAAGTATTTGATTTATCTTCATTAACGTAAGTGGGATTGTAGTTGACTTTGCACTATTGAACTATGACTCTTGTAGCTAGAACAGCACTGGCATTGTGCAGCCCTGTGACAGACAGTTGCACTTCGATGGCCGTCACCACCACAGAATGTGGAAAATGTCTGTCGGGAGCTGTGGGAAGGGCAGGGAGGAAGGGCGATGGATGATGAAGGGGGCAAAGAAGGCAAGATCCACTGCTGTAACTACTGGCAAAACAAACTGCTTTCTTACATCTCCATTGTTGGCTCAGCCACCCCTTATTCTTCTGACTGATGGCTTAGCATGCCGTTTATTTTTGTAAATAATCACTACGGTATTTTCGTACTTGAGGCTTTTAGACATTGTTATTTTACTCTGTATACTTTAATAGCGTGTAACTAAATCCTGCTAGACCAAATGCCCAGTTATATTGACTAGAAGCACTGCTAAGTTTATTAATTGTAAAATCGCAAAAAACTCTCTTTTTTAAATTACAATTATTATCCTGTTTTGGATAGAGTTTTGCCATTAGTTTCAACAGAATCTTCATTTGGCCGCTAGAACTCGTGTCAGTAACTTCTGCTCGGCTTGCAGTCTGGATCCTAGCATCATCCAGGTCAGGAGCGATGTCAAGGACGGTATGGGCCAAGGTTACTTGGCAACAGCACAGTCTAGACAAGATGGCCCAGCAGCATCCTGTCCAGCTGAATCTTAAAGGTGTCCAGCGCTGGGGAATCCACCACTTCCCTGGGGAGATTATTCCAATGAACATGAATAGTTCATACGTCCACTTTTTTTTCTATATATGTAGGGTTTTTTCCCTAAAGCTTCCTTCTGAATTTCTGAGAACCCAGGAAAAGGAAACAGCAGCAATTTCTCTAGGTTTTAACTACAAGCCGTCTTCTGGAATAACATTTTTCATGTTTCTTTACTGTCTTCTGTCTGTATGTCTGGTGCTTCTGAAACTGTGGTTGCACATTTGTTGCAAAATAATCCAAACTAGGTTAAAAGATCAGCCAGATCTTTTTCCTGATCTGGTTTATCTGCACAGTCACACAGAAAGCACAATGGATAGTGAACTGGCATGAATGTAGAAATAAGGGGCAGATTTAGGAGCTGTTTAACTTTGTACATTCTAAACTTGAACAAGAAAGCTTTGAGAAGTACCTATTGAAAAATGGAGTATTCCTGGAAGCTACAGGTAACTGATAACACTGTAATGCTCTGGGAAACATGTAAGTAAGTGGAAGACTGGGAAAGGAAAATAAACAATACATTCAGGGATATGCTTTTAAATATTCTGTGAAAATAACACGCTGGTGCAAAATACACCAACTAATTAGCTATGGAGGTATCGAGGAAAACAAATGAAATAATACTGAAAACAAATTCAAAATGGAAAAGTACTAAATGTATGAGTTTTCTGGGATACAAAGACTTTAGACATATGAGGCTTCTATACCAAGCTACATAGACTGTAATATTCTGTATAGTACCATCATCTAGTCACCTTTCTTGCTATTTAGTACAAACAAAACGGCTCTGAGACAAGGTAGAGGTACTGTAATTACATAAAGTCCGCACAAGTACCGTATTTAAACGTTAAACGTGCAGGATTGTTTTGCAGCCATGCTGGGACACAGTTTTAACCTCCTGTGAGAGAAACACCGGGAAAGCAATACGACATATTTTCTGATCCCAGTGCTTACAGAGTTAAGCCTATAAATCAGTGAACACTGGGGTGCATGGAATATGTTTCTTTGTTATTCAAAGCATAACACATTCACGCATCTTTAACACTTTGATTTATAATAATAAAGCCAGCAGATGTCATGTAATTAGATTTGTACTGCCCTGGAGGGGAGTTGATCCACTTCAGCTCAGCGTTAGAATAATAATGTCACTGAAGCTCTTACAGCTACTGGAGATTTGCTCCTGCCCCTGTAAGGGGGCCAGGTTAAAATGAGAAAGGGGGCCGGTCTGGGGGCAGCGCTAAAATGAGGAGGAGTACATGCAGGGCTGGATGCAATGCCACATCCAGCTGCACTCCATCCCCTCTTCACATTCTGTTTTTTGAGGCACGTACACAGACACTTCAGTTCAAAAGCAGTTGTATTTTCACACGGTCTCTGAACGTGATGGGAAGCCAGTAATGCTTGATCTCCAAGTGAAGAGGGACTTGGGGCTCAGGGAGGTGTTTTGGCTATTGTTTTTACTAATTTAGAAGGAGGATTGTCAATTAATTGCCACAATTGGGTGAATTTGTGAAAAGAATGTGTTAATCTCAGTTAAAATATGGATGTACCTGTTGGCAAGCCATGTGGAGGACTACAGTGTGCAAGGTAGCGCCTCTAAAATCACATATGCTCAGCATCTAAATCTTGATAGTGAGAGATATCAAAACACAAGACATTACAGATCCAGAAAAAATACACAATATCCTACAGTACCGAAGAGGAGCTAGGGCCATATTGTGCCAACCCGATTCACATTTAATACCGTCGCATTGTCTCTTCCGTGTGAATAGTGCCAGTGACACTGGTGGAACTCTTAACGGCAGGTAGGCTCGTGTGAGCTGGGAGGGTGCGGGACAACCGTCTGTGCCCAGCTTGCCTGGGGCACGTTCCCAGTTCTGAGCTCCACTGCTGTGCAGGGTTCGCCTTAGAGGACACGCGCAAGTCGTACAAGTTGTTGCTGACAAAGTAGAATGGAATATGATGCTATGCAAAAGCAAATAAATTAAATAATCTCTTTCAAAATTCCTTGCAGCAGTCCTCGCCAGGTTTGTCAGGAGGCTGTGAGCCGTTGGCAGCAGCTCTCGTGCTGTGATCAACGTGCAGCCCCAAGGCTTCATGCCCGTTACAAAGGACATGCACCACACAGGATCAGCTGGCAATGAAACATGATCTCGATGAGGTGCGACGTCGCAGCCCACATCTGTCAGTTGTCCAGAGCGTATGGTGGTGTGTTCCTGAAGGCTCGGTCTTGGCCAGACGTTGGCTTACTAAGGACAAGCGGCACTGGCCTAATGAAAACTCCGCAGCTACTAAGTTACTCCTGGGAGATTTTTAAACAACACTTGAACTGCCACAGTGAGTTTGTACAGATTCATAGACGTAGAGCTGTTGGAACATGCTCATGAAGCCAGACTGGCCGTTTGTAGGGACACAGCCTAAGGCCGAGGTAGAAGATTCATCTATTTGGTCCTTTTGGTGCTTTTAATTTAAGAATTTACTGAGTCTGCAGTTGGGCATAACTTAGCTAGGGGTTTGTGCTGTGAAGAGCAATTAAGGTGAGAGAACAGGGATAAATTAAGCTTGGGCCTAGTTCTCTATAACTGCTACAGTCATTTCTACTGACACAAAATAAGCTAGCAGGTTTTTGCTAAATGGAATAGACCAGAATATATGTCAGTATAACACAAGTCCCGAATGGGTGTGAAATGCTCCCATTATTTGTTTGTGTTCTATAAATATTTTATAATGCTATAAATGGTTAAACAAAGAGGCATAGAACATCAGCTTATTACGTTCAGAGACAACCGCTTGTAGCTGGAGGCAGGTACAAGTGTGCTGGAGGGCAGGATTTGAATTCAGCAGTATCACAGCAATAGAAACAGTTTAAAAGATTGAATGCGGGTCAGTAAAGAGAAGTGAAAAGTAATGTACTCAGGAATAATCAGTTAAAGACAGGATGAGAAAACAATTGGCTTCATAAATCTGAAGGAACAAATCTGGCTAATGGATCAGAGTTGAAGGCAGTTCAACGAAGTCGTTAGCTGAGAAAAAAAAATGAAAATTGCACTGAGATCCCTGAAGCCTCCAGCACGTACTACTCTGTTCATATTTCCCCCAGCGCTGGCAAAGGCTTCGTCTGCAGCTGAATGCCTGGTCTGGGGAGCAGCCGTTCACGAAGGAGCTGGCTCCATGGGCTGAGATGCCAGGGGGCAGAAGGGTCAGCCTGCAGAGCAGCAAGGGGAGGAGAAGTCTGTCAGCAGCCTTCCCAGACCTGACTAAGGACTGCTGCGGAGGAGGAGCAAATAAAACTGCTACACGTTCATGGCAAACAGTATGAAATGCCTTTTTCTTGCTGTCCATATGGAGCAGAGGTAGAAATTCCAGCAACAAATATTTAGGCTGGAGACTAGGAAAAGAAACCAGAATGTAAGTCCCATGAAGCCCGGAACGGATGGCCCAGGGAGGCCAGTGCGTTTCCTGCACTACAGATTGGTAGGTTTGACACCATGTCAGGGGTGACATCAGGATATGAGACTGGATTAGAGGATTCCATTCTTTTTTTACGATTCCATGATAAGATTCAAGGCCACAGAAAATCCTGATGGAGTTAAAACCCCAATAAAAGTGATCAAAGCCAAACCTGTGGATTGGATGACGGTACAGTATACGTGCGTGTATTGACTCCAGACTGGCAGAATTTGTCCCGATGCTTAGCAGAGCAGCCTGACCACAGCCCGCATGCAGGGCTCCAAGAGCCAAAACCACAGCGCGCACAGAGGAGAGAGTCAAAGAGCAGTCTGCAGAAACACAAACGTTTTACTTTGAAGTGGGGTACATATGCGGCATAACATCTTCCACAGCCATTAGCGTTTGTTCCAGCAACCAGTTCTGAACAGGGAGCGCAGCTCACACAGACTCCACCTCAGCACACCCAGGAGGGAGCGATTGGTTCTGCTGCTGTGCAGGGACCTCCGCGGTATTTGTTACGGCCAACAATGCCCAAGAAGCATGCAGCAGTGTGAGATAGCGTTTCTTTTCCCAGAATGTTTCCAGAGCTAGGGCAGTATGACTAGTCATGTATTCCCTAAGGAGATAAAAAAATCACCTCTTGGTATTGTGGGTTTTAATATTTAAACGCTCCATCATTTTTCTTGGCTGTTTTATCACTGAGAAATGCAAGTAGCTGAAATAGTTTCTTTCTGCATTACTCTGCACTGCTCTAATTTTTCTTCACACATTTTTCTCAGTTTTAAGCTTGACCTGTAGAATGTCACTGATACATATATACCATGTATTAAAAAAAAAAGATAGTAACAGCTTGTACCACAAAAGCTGACTGGTACCTGGCACTAAGATCCCAGCAGAGGAACACCGAGCCCAGTGAACAGAGAGCCGAATGTCGCTTCTCAGCTCTTGTCCACATCTTTGGGTGTGACAATTACAGGACAACGTGCTCTATTTCAGGAGAGCAAAGATTAACTGCTGAGATAATTTGCCATGCTTCTTTGTTCTTCGGGTAAGTTTCCTTTTGTGAAGTTTGTTGCACACTTCTGAATCCAGGCTGTGGGCTTTTATTTCAGTGTTCATTCTTGTTGTAGCATGAATAGCTGGCAGAAGGAAAATCAACATGTGACATGAACTGCATACGTTCAAATTCAGCCAGTAGAGAGGGGGGAAAGGAGGAAGCTGGAAGGACCAAGAATCAGATGAAAAATGCTTTAAAGATCTCGCAAAACTCCCTCAAACCGGATCTCCTAAACAATCAGAAAGATGTAGGCAAAACATCAAGGTTAACCTACAAATAACTAGAGTGGATGTTGAAATTGTGTATCGAGGATGCTCTGGGGCGGGAGATGAGCAGGAGAGAGGTGGCATTCTGGTGTCAGGAGAGAATGACAAGAAAGAACCATGTCACAGACTGACTAAGATACGGGCCCCCCTAAATGCAGCAAACTGCAGTGAGCTGTGAGAGACACCCGGGGAGGAACCTTGCTGCGAAGAGCTGCCCAGAGATGCTGCACAGCTGGTTGTCTGGAGTGGGTGACCGACTTGTATTGCAGTGGTGGGTGACACTGGAAATCTCATGAAAAACACTTAAAATTAAAACACTGGCCTCGAGCTGCGCCGGGTGAGGTTTAGGTTGGGTATTAGGGAGAATTTCTTCACCAGAAGGGTTGTGAAGCCCTGGAGCAGGCTGCCCCGAGCAGCGGCGCAGTCCCCATCCCCGGAGGGATTTAGAGGACGCGCAGATGCGGTGCGCAGTGATGAGGCTGAGCGGTGGCCTGGCGGCGCTGGGTTAACGGCCGGACTGGGTGATCTCGGAGGGCTCTCCCGTCCAGAACGGCTCTGCGACGTGCCGTTACGGCAGGCCCGCGGTGCG
>NW_010426524.1:84827-91345 GCF_000710305.1 Buceros rhinoceros silvestris | reverse complement strand
TCCGGCCGGATGATTCTGTGATTCTGTGAGTCCACCAGCTTCTGTGGGAGAGGAATAAACCCACGAAACAACCCCTTTCTCTGTCCAGTTTTTCGGTAGTAATCTGCACATTCTATCAGCGTCAAAAACTCTTTAGAGACTTTGAACATGTTATTGTCCTGAGGATAGCATGAAAACTGTCAGCCTACAAAAACAGATGCATTTTCCCTCCAGGGTTCCTTAGCCTGTGGGCACCACCTTCTGACAGTAGTATGTAGAAGAGGAACCTCAGCTGGATAAAAAAGGATATTCACTCAGATACCTGCCATACAAAGGGATGCTAGGCAGCAGAAAACCCCCCATGCCTACCATCTCCGAACACCTCTTGATTTGTTGTGATGGGTACACTGCTTTGTGGTTCTTGCAGAGCTGTTATTTCTTCTCCCATTGTTTCCTGAATGCTGACATGTAAAAATCTCTGAAAACAATCTTATTCAGCTCATGGCTGGCTTCTAAAACCATGAGTCTTGTAGACAACTGTATTACAAACACTTTTTTTCTGGTATTGTCATGCTCTAGCAAGGACCATACAAAGATGTACATTGGTTTAGTGCTTACGGCTCAGCTTGAAATGAAATGACAAAACTGCTAACAAGATCATTTTAAAATGACATCAGTTCTCTTCATCTGGAATCAGTCTGTGAAACCACAATCACTCAGAGGAACTTCAGTCTGAAATGCCAAATGTAAGAGGAACGACATTTTAAGGCTGAAAGAAGGACACATGCTGGAGAGGCATGCTGTGACACAGCTGGGCGCTGGGGAAACCAGCCATGGATGGATGGTGACGATGGAAAGGATGGCTGAAATGCAGCAGGCACATTCACCATGACCAAAGGTGGCTCAGATGAGGCCTGGGAGGTGGCGTGAAGAACAGGTCACTCACCACAGGCTCTGCTGGCTCGGCAGGCTCAGCAGGGACTGCGTCCTTTTCTGCAGCAGCAGCAGGGGTTTCCTCGACCTTGGGTTCCCCAGGTGGAGCTTCTTCAGCCTCAGTCTTTTTTTAATTGATTTTTAAGTAAACAGTGGAAAAATCATTGAGAAGCACGTGATAGTGGGAAGGAGGGAGGGGAATGGGAACTGCGCCTGTCACAGTGCTGCCTGAGGCTCCATCTTGCTGTGTTTTGCCAGGGAGAGGATGGTAGTGCTTGGTCTTACAGCATTTAAACAGCATTTCCATCCTCAATGTTCTATATGTAAGTTTGTAAACTGAGCCAGTCCTACATCCCTCCCTCACAAGGAAGGAAAGCATCACCTTCCCGAGTTACAGAAAGGGGCGATGGAAGGGGGGGGGAAGGCACTCGGTTTGCTCAGAAATGCTCCAGAAACTGATGAGAAGGCCAGGAGTGGAAACGGGCACTGGTGTGTACCAACCCTGAGCTTCAAATAAAGAGTTTTAATAATTATCCCCTAGTTCTGTCTGTCTCAGTCAATACAGGCCCTTCTCCAGTGAAGGTAAAAAAGCAATTAGCAGAGACTCAAACAGTTTTTATATACACAAGGGCAACCACCGACTGCTTAAACCCTGGCAGTGTGAAAACCATCCCCGCTTTCTTACACAAATGCATTCCCTCTTGAGCTCTCAGTCACCAGCAAGGCATCCACTTATCAACCCACTGCTGGGATTTCCACCTTTTTAAATTCTGGCCGAAGCTCATTTTTTAGCAAGAGGATCTAGCAAATCTCACCAGACCTGCAACACGTTCAGTCCTGTGGCAAACCAGCCCACAGCAAAAGCGCGGCTCTCCCATGGAGACATCACAAGGGTGAGCTGTAAGCAGCGCTCAGCACATTCCATTTATAAGGTGGCTGACTCAACCAGATAAAATAACCCAGTAGATTCATTCGCCATGAACAAATTGCTCAGCGTAATATGAAGCTCAAAAGCTATTTAGCTGCTTTGTAGCTGGCTAGAAGGTCTCCTGTGATGAAGAGACAGCTTCCATGAAATTCTTAAAGATACTGAAATCTTCTCCTCTCTGGTATTTTTCATAGCCTCTCCCTTCTTGTCTCACATGCCTTAAGCAGACTGATTTTTAACGAGGTACAGAGAAGTCTGCCTGAGCAGATTTGGATTTGGCACAGCATAAACATTCATTACGTTATACCACGCTGTCTAGTGTTATTAATGCCACCTCCAGGGAACTTCACAAGGAAGAAACAGGACTGAAATGAGAAAACACGAAGCAGATTTATCCCAAGCCAGATGACTGATAGTTTTCCTGAGGTTTAACACTGGAAGAAACTTTCAGGCTTAAAATCACAGGTAACATGTTATAATGCAGATCGCGTTGATGTGTTTCAAGTCACTTGTTGACAAGTAGTCTTCAGACTGGTTACCACATCGCAGCTCCGAGTAAAAATACCCTCAGGGTATTCACTACCCGTTATGAGCACAAGCACCACCAGAGGCGTTATACAAAAGGCAGGTTAAACAACACTGAGTGTCGCTCTGCTGGTACCAGGTAGCTCGCACTCACCCAGCAATGCCGCTATCCCGCATCCTTACTCCAGGCTGACCAAGGGCTGTGCGAGAAGCTAAGGAACTGCCCAAGCATGATCACTTCCAAAAAGCTTCTCCACTCCTTAGAAGCAGACTGTGCCTACTATTAACATGTAGAGAGCAGCTAACACTCCAGCGACAGAGGAGCCGTTTAAACGGCCGTCAAGTACTATCACCTGCTCGCTGTACACTGCACCACAGTACTCGTCGTTCCTTAAATGCAATAAATGAACAAACTGTTGGACTACACCAGGAAAAGGTTTGGTGATTTGGAGGATGGAAAACACAAAAAAGGAAAAAATATCTTTGTACAAAGGAAAAATGGTGCCATTTTTGACAAGGCATTTAAAAAGGAAGCAAAAGCCACCACTTACCAGAGGCTCTGTCACACTCTCATTTGATTGCACTGTAAACGCAGAGGTATCCTAGATATAGAAATGAAAAACAATGTGCAAAAACATTTGAGACAGGATGTTTGCAGGCGTCGATCAAAGAGCTGCTTTTTTTAATGGTTTATTCAGGTAAAGTCATAAGCAAATTCACATAGAATAAGATGACATATAGATAATCTAAATAGGTATTAATAATAGGGGTCAATACGTATTAATAATAATTATTAGTTAAGCACCATTAATATTAAATACATTCCTTTTTCTATTATATATTCTATGCTTCTCAACCAGTGTGGGCATCAAATTTTGATTTCCCCAGGTCAAATATTTTGCCTTAATTATTAGAGGTGGTAGTAGCTTTGTGTTTTGCCCCTTCCTTCTGGATCCTTTACTAATTTAAACGTCCTGGTGCAGAATGGTGAAGCGCTGGAAGACTCATGTCCATCCTGTATAAACTCCGCCTATTTTGGTGTTTTTAAAAACACGGTGTACAGGGTGTGCTGTGGATGAGCCAGTCCCTAAAAGGATGCTGGAAACGCCCCAGCTGGTCCACCTGAAATTCCAATTAAAATCTGAAAATAAAACCTAAATTCTTTGCTGCTGTGCTGATGGTGAGACTCAGTGAGGCACGGAATTTGAAAGCACAACCTCGGTCTCCTCATGTGATGTATCTTTGTGATGCCTCACACTGAGTCTGTTAAGAAGGGATTAGGACTGGCTGTACCTTTCAGGAAAGCTGTTCTACAGACGAGCTGCATGACAACCTCCTTCTGACTGAAATGGAAGCCTCACCTGTTCTCAGAAATTATTCCTAGATGTTAGTAGAATGATGCTAGTATCTTGCTGCTCTCAGCCTGGCTGAATTAGTAGCAAAAATCCATCCACCATGATGGGACTGATTTTTCTCTCTCCTGAAAGGACTGGTTTAGCTTTTTTATTGTGTTCTTTTGTGGATTTTTCTCCAAATCCCCAAATCCTGTAAGGTCTGGTGTCCTCAGTCTCACACACTTACAGTGACTCCCTGTGTGTATATATAAAATGAGTTTTGCTTCTGCATCTTTATTTTCATTTAGAATCTATTAAAAGCTGAAAGTTAAACCTAAACTCTTTGCTGCTGTGCTGATGGTGAGACTCAGTGAGGCACGGAATTTGAAAGCACAACCTCGGTCTCCTCATGTGATGTATCTTTGTGATGCCTCACACTGAGTCTCACCATCAGCACAGCAGCAAAGAGTTTAGGTTTAACTTTCAGCTTTTAATAGATTCTAAATGAAAATAAAGATGCAGAAGCAAAACTCATTTTATATATACACACAGGGAGTCACTGTAAGTGTGTGAGACTGAGGACACCAGACCTTACAGGATTTGGGGATTTGGAGAAAAATCCACAAAAGAACACAATAAAAAAGCTAAACCAGTCCTTTCAGGAGAGAGAAAAATCAGTCCCATCATGGTGGATGGATTTTTGCTACTAATTCAGCCAGGCTGAGAGCAGCAAGATACTAGCATCATTCTACTAACATCTAGGAATAATTTCTGAGAACAGGTGAGGCTTCCATTTCAGTCAGAAGGAGGTTGTCATGCAGCTCGTCTGTAGAACAGCTTTCCTGAAAGGTACAGCCAGTCCTAATCCCTTCTTAACAGCACAGGAAAAAAACACAATCTCAAAACATGTTTATTTCTCACCTGTGCAAATCCGTTAAATGCTGTGCTGGATGCCTAAGTAGAAGTGAAGATCAGAACAAATTATCATCTGTTCACTAAATCAGAACATGAGTCAAAACATTTTTATTTGCAAAATAAAAATGTAGGCCACACATTAAAAAAAAAAAGAAAGAAAAACTATTAAAATGGAGGGTAAGGCAGCAAGAAATTTGATGATAATGCTGTTAGATAACAGGAGTCACGGGCTTAAAGAAAACAAAACCAAAAAGCAGAGTAACAAGTATATTCATAAAATAATAATTAAAAAAAAAGACCAGGTGCATTTAAAGTTACACATATAAAACACAAAACCTGCGAGACACAACGTGCCTTCACAGTTCAAAGCTTCATTCACTGTTTTGAAACACGTTTTTGTCAGCCTGCTCCACCACAGGGCTGAAGGGCACCACACTATGAACAGCTGCATGGCAATTTTTAAAAAAAAATAAAAAAGCAAACCCAAAACCCAACAGAATAGCGAGGGCTTAGGAGGGGCAGTGGGAAGCACACAAATGGATTGTTTTCAGACGACAAGGTTACGCATGGCCTAAGGAACTCTTTGTCTAGACTAGGCTACACACTGGGGTAGGTACCTCTTCTTTATCAGCCTCAATTTCCTGGTACAACAATCCATATCTCCGGTTAGCAATTTCATCTTCAGATAAATCTGAGTTGTTGGTCTCATTGTCCTTAGGACTAGTTGAGCTCTCGGTGCTAGCATTTCTGGAATTTCCCATTTGAAACAGAGCCAAGGGTCTAGCTAGGTCCTTGCTCGGTGCAGGATTGCTAACGCCTGCCTGCTCCCCAGGCAAGCCTTGTTTTACTGGTGCCTCCTGGCTTCTATTGCTTGTGCTCACACCTACTTCTCCCCAGCTGCTCCCAGTCCCTGCTAGGTCTTGTGTAGACCATTTATCACTAATGCCTAACCAAACATTTTCCATGTTACCTTCCTCTGAGTCTTGCTGCTTGGGGAAAAAGGGCCAATTATCCAATCCATTGGCTTGGCCATCTGACAGATTAGAAAACCCCCAGGAATCAGTAGTAACTGTTGGATCCCAGTTTGCCAGCCAGGGTTCTGTTTCCAAGGCTTCAGGAACACCACTGCTACTAGGATGCTCTTCAGCTGCTGCTGCTGCTGCTGCCCTAGCTGTCACTTGGTCTTCTGCATTATCTAGGCAAGGATTACCACAGCTTGTGCTAGCAGCATCAGCTGTCTCAGGCAGCAATGCCCACTCCTTTTCAGCAGCAGCACTACCATTTGGGAGGAGGCTGATGCTATTGTCTTCGGTTCCTTTACCAGATTCTTCTGCACTGAGTAAGTCAGAATCACACAGAACATTTCCGGTACTTGTAGGGTCCTTTTCTGTGTAGTCAGTTAGCTCTAGGTCAACACATGCCGTCATGTTTATACGCTCCATGGATGTACTCTCTCCAGTACCACTGTCAGTTTGCTCTAAGCCATCCTCAAATGTCCTTTCATGGTCCTGATCCAGGATACCAAGGACTCTCTCAGGTTCAGTGCCAGCGCTTTCTATAGTTTTACAGGTGTCCACTACTATTTTGTCCCCACCTTCCAGCCCTGTGCTCAACAACGGTATTTCTCCATCTGTCTCCTCAACGACATTGACCCATTTGAATTCTTCTTCCCTAGGGTTTTCTACGTTACCACCACTAGCTTTCCCAGCATCCCCATTGTCATCTTCCAACTCATGTAACATGTTTCCTACCTCTGTGCTAACTACAATTTCAGGATCTGATTTTGTTAAACCCTTATAAAGTTCTGCCTCACTGTTTTCTTTGGTTTTGCAACCTTGCTCTTGCAGTTCCTCTGTACCTTCTACCTCCTTGTAGTTAACAGCTCCGGTCTCTACCTTTTCACT
>NW_010426524.1:80145-84644 GCF_000710305.1 Buceros rhinoceros silvestris | reverse complement strand
CGCTCTTCCTCTGCCTTTTGCACATCACATGGGAGGGGTTCATCCAGCAAGCTACCAGTTCCCAGGATGGGTGTCTCAAAACTGGTAATGTTCTCTAAAGGCTGATTGGTCACCACATCTTCCCATGGGACATTTTTGGCATCCAACTGGTCCTCCAGTGACGTCCTCTGGTTTTCGTTTACAGAAGATGACCCTGGTGCAGCATCCTCCTGCTCACCTATAGCAGGCCAAACACTGGCAGGCAGAGCACCCGTGGATTCGCTTGAGGTTTGCTCTCCCCCAGGGAAAAGCAAAGAACCGCCTGCGGTAATTTCCTGGCTGACACTGGGAGTGCTAATATCTAGCCCCCAGCTGAGTGAACCTAGATCAGTTCTGTTAATATCTTCTGATGACCCACTGTTTGGGGTTTCCTCCATGACCAGGTTACACAGGGAAAGACTTTTTGAAGAATCAGGCTTTAAGCAGACAGAAAAGCAAAGAAAAAACACAAGATGAAAAAGATAAAGGAGGACTTGATGAGAAAACACAAAATTTATATTTTACTAGAGCAGTTTTAATTTAAAGAACAAAAGTGACTAAATTAAGCCATTTAAGGAAAAGCTATGTGGTTTGCAACATTTGGAGGCAATAGATTGCAATGTAAAAGAGCAGCGCTGAGAGGCAAAGCCAGGAAACTATATATTGCACCACACTGCTTAAATCACGTCTCTAGAGCGGTTGTGATTTTGGGCGAGGTTTGCTTACCGGCTGCACCAACTCGCTGCTTGTCTGTGTAGAAGAAAAACATGCGCATAAAACACAGAAAAGAACATGATGCACTTTGTTACAGCAGCAGTCCGTTAATTAGAAGTTGTCTAACCAGCAGCAGTTACCAAATCGGTGTGGGGAAGGAGCGGTGGGTCCTCTCCACAGAAGACTAAACTCAAGCCTCTGAATTTAAGCCACGCTTCCAGCCTCTGCATTACATTATAGAAATTCTACGTGTTTGTGGAGTATTTGTTACATCTTGCTTTCCTCTGCGAGCCACTGACATTTTTATCTCAGGAACTCTATCACAAGTCAAGTGAAAAGAGGGGTTGCTCTGGGAGGCAGTGACCAAGGAAGGAAACAACGCAAGCGGGGCTTGCTCGGGTTTACAGCAGGGCATCACTGCATCACCCAGGCAGTGCAGAGGGCCCTGAGTGTGCAGCTCTGGTTCTCCACCACCCTGTGCCATGCAGAGTCATTTACATCCGCACAGAGCAGGACATCAAGTCACAAACCCGGCCATCTACACTGCCCCTCTGAACAGATTCCGATGCTGTGAGGAAGGTCAACAACTGCTCTGCACTCAGTTTACTAAGAAAAACTCATTAAAAGATTGAGTATCCCTAATTTCAAACATTTAGCTGTGAAGCTCACTTTTCTTAAACTAAAAGGAAAATAACTACAATGCAGAATTCATACATCATATGCACAACCTATAAATAAAACTGTGCGGAAGGAAGACATTAATAAATCTTTCTAACATAAGTTTAGAGCAATAAATTCAAAATATTTCTGGATTATTTTAGCTAGTCTAGATATTGGCAGCCTTGAATTTTTGGCTACCCTATGTATGTGACTGTTTTTTTCAGGCTTTATTTAACCTCTCCCAATAGAAAGAGATGAGCATTTAATATACATCACATACACCATGTACATCACATACACAAAGCAGTGCTGCAAATCTGAGTGCATGAGAAGCAACCACAGATTTCTGTGCCAGCCAAAGCTGCAAAAGGTCAAAAATGAGCGTACCAGGCGCCACATCAAGTCAAACAGCTTTCTCTGTGACATAAAGCCAAAAGAAAGCTCACAAAAATGAGTTGTTTTCCTCCTGCCGATCATTGTAGCTGATTTGGCACCAGGAGGAAGAAGGAAGGATTAATCTTAACATAGCAGCTTCTTTTGTGAATAACTCCAGTTCACTCCAGACCCACAAAGACTCTCTTCACTCCTGAAGTTTGAGAAGATGGTTGCCCCCTGGGCTGAAGCCCTGAGTAACTACACCTCCAGATAATTAAAAGAGGTGACTAGCATCCATTTCTACCCTTTAATAGCTGAACTTCAGGCATGAGAATAAAAGCAATACACACTTAGCTCTAATGACGGTGAATCTCATTAGCCCAGATTTCTGCTATCATTTAGGTTTTGTAGGCCAAGCAATAGAGATGATTTTCTGTTGTTGGACTGAAAAGGTCCCTAGAGGCTCCATATCCTTGAAAGTGTTTGTCACGGTCTGTAAATCCTTTATCTTGGCTTTTGGTAAAAGCATTGTAAATGTGAGTTTAGGCTGTAACAAAATCGGAAGCACAGAAATATCCCAGTTCACAAGGATAAGTGCCAGGCTTACCGTCCACAGATCCCATGGCAACGTCTGCAAAGAGGAGCGGAAAAAAGAGGCTCTTAGAAAAAACACCGTTCGTACACTGTATGTTCAACATGCTACGTAATTAACTAATAAGGACTTAGTTATACGCATATTTATAATACATTTGTATTTTATATACTAGCACAGGTGTGTGTTGGTACATAACGTGCATGGACAGATGAAAGAAAAGCAGTGGTCTTCATGCCAAATATTAACAGCCCTCCACACAGAGAAGGAACGATGCTGGTTGGTCCCAAAAGCTGTCTGAGATGCCTCAAAACTTATCTACTATATTCACACTGAGGTTAAATGCCATGAAAACCTAAAGACATTTATAAAGTAAAGTAAAACGTAAAACTCTTCCTGAAATACTTGCAGATGTGACATCTAACGTTTGCCTAGAGAAAGGATTGTTGCATCTAGCTTCCTTTCTTGCCTGCTTCTTATTTAATAAGCACTGAATGGCTCTCTCACAACTTCTTCTCACAACAACTTCCGCTTTCATGAACAAAAGACACAGTAATAACTCACTACTCAGATTTACAGCAAATTCACATCAACAGCCATTTCTCAGTCAGTTTACTCTGACTCTGGGTAGGTGTTTCTGTGGATGTAATAACATTATTAGCTGAACATTCAAGCTTCAAGGAAAAATGGTAGGTCTGTTCTCAGAGCGCTAGCTGGTACAAACCCTAGCCGTCCTACTGACTTCCACGGAAGGAGAGATTGTGCATTTCTCATTTTTATATTCATTGCTCATTAGCAAAGGGAGCTTCCTGCTCCCTTTGAGCAGGAAGAGGAGTAAGAAGCAAACTCCGGGAACGGGGAGGCAGACCACAGCTATCAAATGGAGGTGAGGGCAGGCATGTTCAGAACGGCCACTTCTGAAGAAGCTGTAGAGACAGGAAATCAAGCGAGGAAGGGCAGACCGATGCTCCCCTATGGTGGTCTGATCCCCCTGGCAGAGCACTGGAGGGAGGTAATGAATTAAGGGATCAATAGGGAAGTCACGCCAGGCCTCCTGAGGCATCACGGCACAGATGACTACTCCTGTCTTCACGTCACTACTTCAACAGTTTGCTGAGGGGGAGTGAGGCAAAACCTATACACTATAAAAATACCACTTAAGGCTCTCTTCTTAACCTCCCTGCAAGGCAGCACAGGGCTTTCCAAAGAGGCACCACAGGTTTCAGTCTGCCCGTGCTGCCATAGCAACAGCCCTGCCACATCCAGGGAGGACGAGACCCAGACTGCAGGGTTGCCTTCCCTTCTTCTACAGACACGGTGCTCTGACTCACCCACACGCTTCTGTGGATGGGGACCATCCTTTTTCATATACGTACGTTGGGAGGGAACGTGAAAGGAGAAGGTGCTCAGTGAATGCTTCCTATGCACCGACATTAAAAATTTACAACACACTTTTCTGAACGGCATTATATTCTCCATTTCAGGGTACAGTTCAACCTAAACCGGCTCTTCTCCGCCAAACTAATAAACTCTTCCACAATCTGTACAATATCATGTCAGGATGAAAGTGCTCTGTCACAGAAGTTAAATATCTTTGGTTTAACGATCCCACTGCTCTAATCAGCATTATTCCAAGAAAAGTCACAGTTAGAGTTTTCTGTCACTGCTGAATGCCAAGGAATTTCCTTCCCCTTCCCTGTTTAGAGCGAGCAAGAAAAATAACAATTAAGGTGCACAAAACCTCTGTTGTAATTAAGTTTTTTATAATTATATAAGTACTTCTAGCAAACCACAATGAAAAATTTCAGCAAATGTTTGGAATGCTAACAATACACTATTTTTTTTTTTACAGTGAACAATCCATAAGAGATCACTACAGATCTCATCACATAACGAGGACTGCACACCAAGTAAGAAATTAATTAATGAGGAAGAGATCAGCAGAGAACCAGGAGTGTCTCAGCCTTGAAGTCTTCTCACTCCCTCCTTTCCCAGTGCTGCCTGCCTGGACAGCTGAGGAGTCCTCTCAAGTCTCGCGGTACAAACCGGGTTAGTGATAGCCACGGGGATTTGGGGTTTGCTAACAGTGAGTTAACAATCTTTCCTTCTCTGCGTAAAAGACTGATCTAACGCGCTGCTG
>NW_010426524.1:38800-79969 GCF_000710305.1 Buceros rhinoceros silvestris | reverse complement strand
ACTCTTTCCTTCTCTGCGTACAACACTGAGCTACAGCGCTGCTGGCCAGGGGAACTTCTCCACTGTACTATCCGCCCTCTGGGTAGTGAGGGCGAGTTTGGATCTTAAAATAGCAAAACAGCAGGTCTCCTAGGGTAAGCCAATGAGAATCAGCAACTGTCTACATCAGCGTTTTTTCTTTTTTTCTTCTTTTCTTTTTTTTTTGTATTGCTGCAAGAGACTACCATGGCACAAATTTACCACAGAATGCACAATTTCTTTAACACAGCACACTGCAAGGAAACATCCTATTCCATCCTCTCATTTTCCTTGAGGTTAGACCTAAAATAGATTTATAAAAGTAAATCAACTCGGATATATCCACTGCTTGGTAGAGAAACCCCACCACAGCGAAGCAGTCGCATGCTGACTCCACGAGACCTAGGTCGTCTGAGGCATCTGTCCAGGCACGAAGAGTCAAAGCCGGATCAGAAGAATTGTCATTAAAAGAAGCCCTGGAAAATTATAATGCTGGCACTGAGAGTTATTCTAAAGATGGAAAATAAAGACATGCCGAAGTCAAGGCCGAGGTACCAGCAACCATTCTCATTGGCCGACATCTCATTTTACCACCTGACAATTTCCCCTCCTTCTAGTACGTCATAAAGTACGGGGTTGCTGTAGGGGAAGGAGAGATGGCTGAGCAGAGCTGCTCAGGAGGGTCGGGTGTTCCAGGCACTGCGGGTACACCGCTCATTAGCACCAGTCTTTGCTACCGAACACAGCGCGTTGCATTCATGGGCTTCACCGACCTCCGGCAAAGAGGTACCTGAGACATGGGTGAATGAGTAACTCCTGTTGAGACGACTTCTGGCTTGAAAGGGTCGAAGTCCAAATCTAGCAAGGATTCCTCTTTCTTAGCTTCAGGTACTTCATTCTGTTAGAAGAGAAACGTAACTTTTGAAAAGACTTTCATCTTTTAAAAGCTGCCCTGGGCGGCAAAACATTAAGAGGCCCAAGAAAAACCAGAAATTATGTCACAGACTTTCTAGCTGTGGTACGAGCCAGGAGGGGAAGAAGCTCTGAAGACTTTCCTGAGCTTTAGTGTAACTTTAAATTCTATTTTTATGAGCTTCACTCTTACGATGCCTTTGTTTTCTCTGTAATGCAGCTTTGCCTTTTCAGGCTAAACAAATCAAAGGCCCTTTTGATAAAGCGCCGAGTGTTCACCACGTGGCCATGAAGCCCTTTTAAAATGCTTTGAGACAGACACCAAAATTAAAAACTACATAAATGGCACCCAATGTCCATACATTCTCGTAAGTGAATCTCTTCCCAAACACAAGCATCAGTAAAAAGTCAATACAGAAGGACATAAATGCATTTGAATTAAATTTCAATTCTGAACATGAATACTAATTTGCATTCAATGCTGCTCTAAACTTTAGGAAACGTCTTACATAACACTAACTAAATCTTGCTCCACTGATCTGCTCTTACAAAACTGGATTACATGGTAGAACCTTTTTTTGTCTGCAATTAATGAATTAGTCAAGGCCGCTGGGGTCACTATAAGTACCTAAACTGGTTCAATGGGCTACAGGTTTTTCCCACTGTAAAGCAACACGGACAAATAATTAGTGTGCTTCAACATACAATTTTAATTAGCATGAAACCGTAGCTGAGATTTAATTATCACTAATAATAAATATTCTAGGCAAGCATCTTGGTTTTGGTAACAAGGCTAGTGCTGCCTCCTGCTAGATGTTCGATGTTTATTAGTGAGAGCAGTTTGTGTTTTGATGTACAGAACATGTCGAGAGTGAAGTAACCATTAGAATGCTATTTAGAAAAGTGTTCAGGCTGGAAGTGGAACCATTCCAGACATTATCTGTACACATACACGGACACATAAACTTCTGTAAGAATGGTAACACAGTGCCAGATCACGTAGTCCAATGTCCTGTTCCTGACTGTAGCTGAAGTGTATGCCAGGGGAAGTCTACGACAACAGGGCAGTTGTAACAACAGCAAAGCTGGAAGACAATAATAATGGAGATGATGATGATAGTAAAATAAACAGAGCGTGAACTTTCCAAATCGGTGTTACTATTGGTAAACAGATGTTCAAATGTAGGTAATGAATGGCTTCCATATGCCACAAGACATCTGAGCTCTCTGTGTCACCTGAAAACGTGAAATAAATAGCTCTTCAAAACAGCTCTTCAGGTCCCATTCTAGGAATGACAGAGTGACCTGGAACTCTTTGCTCTAGAAGAGGAGTGCTAGGGGTGATGTGAGTGGGGTCTACACCGGTGTACGAGGCAGAGGGTTTGGCTGCGCTATGACTCCTCCAAAGCAGGAAGGCAGGTGGCAGTGAAGTTGATGGGGACAGATGTGAAATAAAGAAAAGATGGTGGTGCTCCACGTGGCATGGAGTTCAGCTGGGGACCTCCTTGCCATCAGGTGGTGCGAATGTGAAAAATATACACATGCATAAAGAAAGAGTGAAGAAATGTGGGGCAAAGCAGTCTGCTGAGGATTACTAAACTGGTAGAAATCCTGTTGAGGAAGCCCCAATTGAGCTGCAAATAGCTGGAGGCTGGGAGACTGCAGGAGACGGGACTGTAAGGAGTACCAGCTTTGCTCGCCTTGTTTTATATTCTTCCCTTGGCTTCTGATTTTGGCCACTGGCAATGATGGATAACTGGTGTGACACACTTAACCCAGGGTTCTGGTCTCACACTTTAAAAAGTCAAAACCAAGCCAGCCCTTCCCACCAGTAACCAGCACTACATTCATTCTGCCATGCCTTTCATCCAACGTATTCAGCCTTCGTCACACACGCCCTTGAGGCACTAGCACTCATACGGACATACAGCTTGATGAAACATCACAGCGTTACCCAATACATACTCAGAAAGAGATGGAGGTGTAAAACTTAATAATCGGTCAGTGAGGTTTGAGAATTAAGTTGTAATTTCTGAGGACTGAATTAAATGAACGGGAGTCTCAGTGGCCGTGCATGATGATAGCTAAGGTATCTGCAGTGAGAGGGTACTGTGCACTGACTGCAAAAAAAGAACTGAGCACTGACTGCAAAAATTATGAGGTGAACACTTGTCATAACTTTAGGAACAAAGGACTCAATAAACATACAGAGTAACTGAGCTATCACATTAGATGGATATTTAGGAGAAGTCTAGCAGAGCTGTTGGACACACTCAGATGTGTTACGTACAAGGAGAGGACATATTATAAAGGCCTACAATGTCCAAGCTAGTAACTGGACACTGGAGAGTAATGTGATATGAAGACAACAGGAAATAAAGCAAGGAACACTCATTTCTAAATGATCCTTTCATCTGGTCACCCAGATATCACACCTTCTCACTTCCTTCTGTTACTTAGCAGTAATCAAATCCATTCTTGGCAATGAATAAATGGGAAGTGTGAGCTGCCTTGTTGAACCAGAACCAAAATATTCCGCAGTATCAAGCAGAACGGTCTTCCAGCCTGTTGCACAGCACCTAACACATTAATGCTGCTTGGTAAAGAAAGATGAACAACAGTTACAGGCTATTTGTGTTCCAGAGAAGAGTGTTTGAAAGCTTTGTAATCCTCTCTGAAACACGGGATTAACGCGGCAAAGCTCTATTCATCATCTGTTGGTTTTGTGCCTCTGCGTGAGCACAGTGCCAGGGCCACCAGCAGTGGTCTTTTGGGTAGTCCTGCACCATTAGAGGGTTCTGCAGACTCCAAAGCCTCCTCCATCCTGCCCAACAAGGGCTCTGGGAGTACAGGAGATGCCATCAGCACCGAGAGGACTTAGTCCATGTTTCCTGTGGATTTCATGCACTGATCTGTATTTTCAATGCCTGATTCTCTTACAGAAGGATATAAAACCAATACATCACACTATTTGGGTATGCCTCTGCAAACTCAGAGATCTCAGATACAGTTGGGGTGCTCTAGTGATGGGGGAGGGGGGGCTTTTGTGGAGGGAGAAGTGCAGATGACTCATGAGAAGGTGGCCAGGGAATAGCTTAGGTCATTCCCAGGTCACTGACTGTGGAGGAAGGAGGGACATAAATCACTTCCTGAAGAGAGATCAATTTTTCCTTGAGAGACAAGGGAAAGATGTCAGTTCTCTGGAGCATGCTCCATCTTTATAATGCCATTCCGTTTTCATACCAGTCTCTCGCAGGAAGGATGTAAAGATTCTAGAAACGTGACTTACCCTCATTTAAAACCCCATTCCAGTGTCAGCTTTTAATAGAAATGCAAACTAGTTCCTTTTCTGCTTCCCTGGCTGTCCTGAGAGGTGAAGGTTAGGTGGACACATTTCGCACAGGTTACACCGACAGTTACCGCTGATGTCAAGGCTCACACTGCCAGAGCAGTAATTCCCATGAAGTCAAAGCACAATGATGCAACAGACCCACAACCTCCCTCCAGCAGGAGGGCCCAGCCGCAGCTGCACGCTGGAAGCCACCATTAATTCTTTAATTACATGGAAACTTAACTATAAATAACTCTTTTCTGTTCCAAATAGATCCCTGTGGACAGCAGCACCTTTTTCTCCTCTCCACAAGAAAACAAAACATCACACGTTCAAATTCTCTAAAATAATGTAGGTTTTCATTGCTGTGCCTACATTCTTCTGTGCTGACAAACAAATTAGTACAAAAACAGTAATTCACATGAAAACAAAAATTCATAAACACTCTGCATAAGCTCCAGATCCACATATTTCTCCCCAGTCTATCAGACGCCGCCTCAGATTTCAGAGTTGCGGTTGCCGTGATAGAAAGGGTCCATTATTGCACAACCAGCCGTTACCATAACTGCACAAACTGCACAAAAGCTGAATAACTGAATACTAATTATACATATTTTACACAACTCTGGCTTTTCTGTTCGTTATATGCAATTTTTATAAATTTCATAATAAAGAGATAAAATTTATTTCAATCACTTTTCTGCTGTATAACTGATGTTTTTATGTCAAAACCAAGGGAATGAGTAATCCAGCTGGAGCAGCCTTTAGTACCTGCAGCAAGTTGATTAAAACAGCCAAGCTCCTTTTATTTTTAAAGTCCCTCAAAAGAAAAAATTAATACTCTCTATGATTTTGACGGAAGAAAGAGAAATAATGACGGATCACTGTAAAGTGCCACCTGAGATACTTAGGATTAGAAAAAAAGCGTCTTAGATGAACTCTCAGCTTGTAATGCAACCTGGATGCAGTTAAATTTCACCCTTGGCTGCTTTGCAGTACGTTTAGTCAGGGCTCTCAGGAAATCTCTCGTTTCTTTCAATATGTTAGCAACATCAGCCCTTTTGAGTGATGAGGTGTAGCCTATTCAAAGACAAAACACCACACGTGTGACCCTTTCAAGATAACGTAAAATGGTAATTATGCCTCTGCCTTCTACCTGCACCCTCCTCCTCTCCTGGAGATCAGCCCCAAGGCCACTCTCCTGGAGAAATTAGGGTGACTGCAAGGTTGGACCCATACACCATCCTCTGAAGCTTACCTGGGATGGGGTCGTCACATTGATTTCCGGGACAAAGTTGTCATCAAAGAGGTTAATGATGTTCTCCTGTTGCAACTCCTTCGTGGGTGTGAGCTTAGGCAGTGGTGGGACTGGCGGACCTTTCCTCAGCTAGATAGACAGCAGAAATGTCACAGACTAGTTCACAGTAAAAGACAGCTTTAAGCTAGGCCCAAACAATTTGTGTTAGGGTTTTGTCTCTGCTGCTTCACCTTAAGCGGAACTAAGCCATGGGCTGAAAGGAACTGTCTGGTTGTTGACTACCAAATACTGACTCTTATTTCACCAGTACTGACGAGAATAGAAGTTCCTTCAGTGACACCAACAGTGTCGAACTTTTCAATCCAATATTAATAACAACCAACAAGCCTTTAATTATCACCGCAGTATCTAAACTAGCTCTGTTACTTACTGGTTTAGTGGTTGGCCATACCAGTGATACTGACTGGCTGATTTTTTTCAAGGGTGAGCACAGATTTGAAGATGAATAGAGAACAGAAATAGATAATGTACTGAAATTCACAAGGAGGTTTTAGAAACAGTTTTTTCAAACTATCACTGCTGGGATACAGCAGTATCCTTAGAGACTCTGCAACTTTTTAAGAAGTGTTTTGCTTTGTCATCACAAGTTCCCCCAGTCCACTGGGTGCCTTAAATTTTCTTCATCCCCCCTTATATAAAAAGCATTTTCTACCCATGCTTGTGACACAGATGAAAACCCAATGAACAGAACAGAGTTCAACAGAGCCAGTGGCTTCTCTATCATTTCTCGGACACAGCACAGACAACAAATCCACCATAAACATCATCTCAGCTATCTTTTACTGCACAACAGTCCAGTTTCTCCTGCTGTAAGGTTTGCTCTCACCTGTGTGGGTGACTTAGGTCGGGCTGGTGCTGGAGATGCTGGTGCCAGCATATGGTTTGGACTAGCAGTAGGGCTGGGCAGGGGAGAGACCTCCTCCGGTGGTGACGGTGTTTTTGCAATGCGGAGTGGACCTGAATCGCTAGACAGAAGGAAAGCAACGGCGAGGACATACATATCATGCTGCCTTTTTACCTCGACGATTTGATGCAATGGTTGAACTGCATTCCTGATGTACTGTCACCGGCATTACACACTGGAGGTCAACCGAGCCATTATTTACCCAATGACTAAAACTGCAAGGAAACTCAATCAAAATTCAGCATCAAAAGAAGTTTTCACTTTGAGAGATCCTGATTTTTGGAACATCCGTTTACCTGATCATAACAACTTGAGGGAAACAGATTTCCTGCATTTTTTCAGATTCTGTATTTGAAATAATGTTTCATGTATTTGTTTGTAACTATCATAAAATGTGAGATGGAATTATTCTCTTTGTTTCACACAATTCTCAGAATAAAAGGCTCTAAAGATAAAAAGCCCAGGGGAAGGCATAACGAGTAATGCGAACAATTTTAAAAGCTCAGCAACTTCAGAAAGGTCTCAAGAAAATAAAACACATCTAAGATTATTACAAAAAGTCATCACTATTTAGAGACAACTCAGCACAACTACAAACAAGCAGCAGCCAAGTAACTTCAACAGAGCTCTGCTAATAAGAAAAGATCTGATGAAGTCCTGAGAAAGATCTGCCCTTCCCATGAAAGGACCTGGTGCAAACACTGCGACATATTCAGCTACCTGGCAATGCCGAAAGCTCACAGCTCGGGGAGGCTAGAAACTACAGCGCTCAACGACCACAGTACTCGGTAAGAGAAGAGCAACTCCTACACCTTCAGGGAGAACAGAAGCGCTACCTGACTGAGGAGACTACACCATAAAAGCGTTCCTAATGCTAACACAAGAAAAAAATTGTTCTTTGGAGAAGACAGACTTAGCTCACACTCACCACCTCTTTCTGTGGAAATATTAAAAAAGAAAGACAAGCAGTTATTAAGAAATTTCTTTCCAGGTACAGTATTTGCCTTCAGGATAGAGTATTCGGTAGCACATAAGTGTTTAAGATGTTTCTTTAAAGGAAAGATTAGATCTTATACTTGTCTAGCACCACTTCTCACGCATCTAAAAAGGAAAGGTGTTTTATCTTACAAAGACCCACTCTGAGTAGTCTTTCAGAGCATCATAACTGATAACGGAAATCAAAATCTATCCAGATTTTCATACAAGGCTCTGTGAACAGTACTGAAAAAGAGAGTAACATGGTAACTAAAACCATAAGGTATTTCTGAGTACCATTTTTAAAATAGTTAAGACGATCACACCGCATTACCCTGTGTCTACTCATTTGCAGCAATAATTATTTTTTTTTCTCTCTGATGGAACAAGTTGTTCAGTGGGAACGAGCGTGTGCATGCTGGGCTTGGTCTGGGAGACACGGGTGGTCAAAAGATCTGTTTATTACAAAAATTTGGAGGTTTTCCAACACTACATTATTTTTCATCCCATAAAAGTATTTTACAAATTCTTTATGGAAACGTAGTCCAGCTCGTGAGTCTGTCCTAAAGGGGCTAGGAGTGATGATGCCAGCTCCAGAGGCAGTGTGCAAATACATATGAGCGTGGATTAATACTGAACTAATCCAAACCAAAAATTCTGGATGGCTTCTTAATAAAATAGTTCTGAATTTTGCATTATGTTGGAATGTCCAATATTTCATTCTCTGTTCTCCCAAAGTGAGATCGAAATGTATGTAGAAATATCAAGCATATGTTTGAGGCAGATGTTAACATTGTTTGGTGAGTCTTAATGTTGCTAATCTGAGTCCAGCTTGAGGGCAAATTAGCAGTAGCTGTAACATTGTTCTGCTTGGTTCTGATGAGCTGGGACTGGCTGGAAATGCAGGATTTATCTATTCCTTCTAAATATCATTGTGTTTCCATAAGTCTCACTGTTTTATTATTTCGATCGTCACTATTACAGCACTGAGAAATCAAATTATGGCAGAAAGGCTACATCTGCTGCAAGCAAAACATCAGAAATACCGCACTGGCATCCACCGACCTTAAGAAAGCACCATCTGATTTTAAACTTGGTTTTGCTTTTATTTTAAGACATTATTTCCCTTGAAATATGGTATTTTACGACATTCTCGGCTTTTACGATGCTCTCTCAGATCACATTTCTTGATTTTTCCTCACGAGCAGAAGAGATAAAAGCTGACTTACAAAGGCTGAGATTCTCACCTAATCATATGCCTTTAGAAGCTAAAAACACATCTAAATAATTCAAGACTGTTTTTAAAAATAAGAGTTAGCAACACTGCTGTAACCTAACCATGTAAGAATAAGCGAGCTGTACACTTAACTGGTGCAAATTGGTGTAACGTCCTACAATGAACTAGGCTAAACTGCAACAGCTGAGAATTGGACTTCAGTTTTTTGAAAGGAAAAGTAAGTGGGTCACGAAAGGAGTTTTGCACCTTCACGCACGTCGAGAAGAACTTCATCCAAGGTACCTTATCCTGAATGAACAGACCCAGTGACCGCATTGTAAGCAATTGCTACACATGGTGTAGGCTATTACTACTTGTACTGAAACCCACAAAGCCTACTGCAACGCAACTCATGAAAAAAAAGCAGTAAATTCACCTTGGTGCCCCTTGAATGGTGAAGGCCTTGTCTGCGTGCTGATCTCCCAACTTCGTCATCACTTCATACAGTTTGTGACATAGCTGAGAAAACAAAACACTTGCCCGAGTTTATACGAAGCACTACAGTGATGATTAAATCACAGGTGATAAATCTGGTCTGATAACAGATAACCTGATAGCATATAATCTAATATCTTTAAAATATCATATAGATCCTTCCTAAAATAATCAGTGGCACATAGATCAAAAGCCTAAGGGGAAACCTATCAAAATCCATTAAATCAAAGAGAGCAGCAGTCCTTCAGAAACATAAGCTGTAGTTCAGAGAACGGGTTTGTAAGTGTGACTGACTGCTGCCTGATGAAGGAGGTTGCCCAAAGTTTAAATCAGCATGGGCAGCTGAGAGGATTCATGTTTTCCCTTCAAAAACCTAATTCCACATTACAAGGGCCTTCAGCCAAGCGAGTTTTCCCAACAATTTTGGTTCCTGTTAGTAGGCTACTATAAGATAACACACCTCCACTTAGCAAGGTACATTCAGAAAATCCTCACTGCAACCTCTCGATTTGCCTAACGGTCACAGATATCACTGTATTGCTGACAATGTACATACAGCCTTGAAGGGAATGCTTGGCGTGGGGTTTTTTTTGTACTGATTAAAGCAATGAGATGCTTCGCGACATGGAAAAAAAACCCCAAAGGCAACAGTATGCTAAAAAGAATGGAGAAACTATCAAAATAGAAAGTGAATTCAGTGCTACAAGGGATGATGCACTGTAATCCAAAATCGCACGGGCTGCCCTTTCCTTAAGGAGAGTACAGGAATGGCAAGAAGAAATGAATAAAGATTATACTACAAATCTAAATCTAGGGCACATTCCGCTAGATTTTCCCGGCTGCATTACCGGACATTTGCTTGCTGTTATGCATATCACGCAATCAATTATACATGAGATAGATAGATACTCATTTTTACTCACTAAAGCTATTTCCTTGTGGAACTTGGCTTCGAGGCTGGATACGTTTTTGAAGGTGTTCACATAGAAGCCAACTCGTCTGTAGAGGATGGAACACAGAAAGGAAAAAGAGAATAAAAGGTAGAGACGGGAGGACCACAAAGGCAAATTCATTCATTTTTTTTTCAGACTACAATCAACATTCTTCAATATTATTCTCAACAAAGCAAATAATTGGGTGGGTGGTTAAAATGTCAGACTGGCTTGTTCATGATTATTTCTGTTTGCGTAGAGAACCGTCACATTTCACACCGCACGGAGTGAACCAAGGTGAGAGTACTCCACAGCGGCAGGCTTCAGCTTCTTTTAGAGAAGGGGAAGATTGGAAAGGATTGGCATGAGTGTAGGACAAGTACATGGAGGGTGCTCCAGGCACTCCATGCGCTCTGGACAACAGGCAACCGTTGACAGAAAGGAGAGAGGTACCACTTGGGCACTGTGAGCACCTCCGCCTTATCCCATCAACTGGGTGACGCGCGTGCATCTGCAGGCAGCTTTAAGGTGCACGGCTCCGTGCGCGGGGGTGAGGGTCTCACGCTCAGCCCTCCTTAAAGGAATCAGCCCTGAAATACATGCATAGACAGGTGACAGAAAACAATTTCTAATGTAGACCGGCATTTTCACACATGCAGTCCAAAATCTGCTTGCTTGGGGTGAGTGATTACACATCTCTTGCACACTTTGAAAGTAGAAAGTGTTCTCTTCAGTTTTGAATTATTCCTTTTCCTATTTAAAACTTTGTGTAATTTCTCCAAACTTTTACTACAGAAATAATCTTTGACATAAGTCTGCAAAATGTCAACGCAATGGATTACTTTCTTCCTGAAGAATTGTAATAACTGAAAAAAAAAGACTGAAAGCAATTACTTTTTAAATTTCACTTATTACTCACTAAATTCTGCCTTTTCCTGAGACTAGTTACTGGACAACACACGTCTTGAAATAAAAGGGCCCTTACTTCAAATCATTCATATGCAGTGTTACTTCTAGCAAGGCCATGAAATAAATATCTTGAAGTGCTAAGAAGATTTTCAACTGAAATAGGCAGAACGGCAGCAGGAGAATGCTCTATTGATCTGAAATCTAACAGGATTTAATTGAGAAGGCAGAGAATACAAAGGATATTTTGGTGACTCACAAGACATTTCCACTCCAGACTGTCATTTGTTAAAGAACGCAGCACACTAACGAGATGCTTATTTTTCTACTGCTTTTATTCTCCCGTTCAATTTTGTCTGCATTTTCTGTATAAACACAATTAATGATTAAACACCTCGAATGAATGATCTATGCCGGCAACTGCTTTTACATCACAGACATACTCAGTGTAAAACTATGAAATGTGTATTCTGATGTAGTTAGAATGTTGCTTTTCCCTTCTACTGCATCAGTAGTACCTTACAGAAACCTGGAATCAACGATTGCCATAAAATCTCTACACATTTGTAATGTTCTTTGTCTTGATACCTTCTACAGAAAAATGACCTGTCAGTAGATCCATTGCAAATCTAGAAAAGCGTGTGGCTGCTCCGATAGTTACTTTTGATGTGGAAATGTTTGATCCTTTTTATTAAGAAGTGGATTTTTTTCCTTGAAAGGATCAGACACCCACACCAAGGTGCCTGAGAAAGGCTATGGAAGCAGGGGGTCATAGTCACAACCTGTCGTTCTGTGCTTCTTGACCCATAAAATGCAGACCTTTTTGCACCTCAGAACGAAGATATAATAATGAATCTAAAGTGCCAAGATATACTGAAAGAAAAAAGCATAAATACACATATAGTAAGTATAATTTTGGATTGTTTGCAGTCATTTTGCTTTTTATTATTGCAAAAAGATAGTGGATGGGGTCTTCAAGGAGCCATCACACCATTTTTCCTCACTCGCCCTTTACGCCGTCCAGACAATGTCTGCCTAGCCTTACCGTGACCACAGAGATGGCAACTCTTCTTGTAAATCAGTGTTAAACTCTTCAAACACTTTCTGTGCTTTCTGAAATTCTTCTTCTGCCTAAAACAAAATGAAACAGGGTGACTTCTGCAATCTCTACAACATAGCAACACCTGCCAAAACTGGTTCTGTGCATTTTTCTGGTGGGTCTTTTCCAATTTCTGTTAACGAAGGAGGTGACTCAGTCCCACACCACGCAGGCCAACTCAGGATTTGTTTTCCCCTGAGACTCACCGAAAGAGAAAGTTAGGGCTCAGACAGGACTCATTCCTGCAAGAGGCTGAGCGTGCTCTCCACGTGCACCAAAATGCTCAATAACATTTAAGCTTAAGGATATTCTTTCCATTTCTGAGAGTGGGAAAACAAGAGAAACTTTGTGCTCTGTCTCTGCACAGAACAAATGCCACCTGAGCCCCCCAAGTCTTCTGCCAGCATCCTTCCGATTGTGCTACCTTGGTAATTCTGCTTTCGTCTTTTCTTTTTGAGCTCTGCAGGGCTTCCAGATGATGCCTTGCACTGTCGTAGTCCACGAGCTTTCTGCTTCGTTTTGCAATGCGAGTCTGCACGGGGGTAGAAAGGAAAGTCAGCACAAATAGCACTTCTTAATAAAGCTATTTTACCTATGTTGTCATTTAAGTTTTTGACGTAACTTTATTTTCCCTTATCTGTCATTCAGATTTGAATTCCTGTGTCATGCAGGAACATGGACAAGGTGAAAGAGACAAACTAATAACCTTATTTTAAATAAGGAATCCATTTACAGGGGGTCTGGAAGGGGCTTCTGTGGGTGTTGGGCTTACAAGCCTTAGAAGTCAGATATCAGGGTTATCCAAGACTTGTCTCCTCCTCCAGAATAAGTGGACCTGTTAAACTTACGGCAATACCATATTTTTCCCTCATATATAGTGTTCAAATTTAGTAAATAATTAATGTAATTTTTTCCTGGAGTTGGAAAAATGCTTAAAATACATTTCTCAGTATAGTTGCTCTGAGTCCTAACCAAGAAAACTGGAGTTCAGCATACAATGTGTAATTCTAATTTTCCTGCTGTAATTCTTTTAAAGCTGAAGTCCTTTGATATATACTGGCTTTACAAAGCTATATATCATACGTAAATTCCACATGCTGAGAGGGCATAAGCACAGTTTGATTTACCAGCAAGTCTGAGACCAAACATCAGTAATATTGGGACATTTTTTTATCATTTTTTCTTTACTCCCTGATGTAAATGAAATAAGGGATGATGCTGTGATACCTCCTACATTACAAACCATCAGAAAGAATTTCCAGCTGTGTCCATACGGTCACATTCAGATATAAAAGAATCTGCCTCTCACCTGTAATGATTTTTTCTCCCCACACATTTCATTTAGGAACCATCTCCCTGGACTGTACCCAGACAGACATCTGGGAGAGGCTAGAATCTGCATAACAGTCTCTCCTGATGTCTATTAATTACAAAACCTTTTTCTAACTCATTAAAAGACAGGAACCCTGGCTTAGTTGAGAGCAAGTTATTTAGATACCCACAGGGGCATCTAGCCAATAACAAAAGGTCTGCTTTTCATGGGGTCATTTGTCCGGCATTTTAACAGCTGAAGAGCTTAATGTTTCCCTGCTGAAGTTGGTGAGAATTATTATGATATCACTTTATAGTAGTAGTATTATTATTATACCAAATAAATAGGAGCAGAAAAAACAAGTTTCATCTACAAAGGCTAATTTAGTTCTAAGTACAACTGTATAAAAAATATTTTTATTCATTTGGAAAATCAGTGCAGCCTTATGTCCAGTATTTACTTACAGAACAACTTCTTTTACATTGCAGAAGAGAATGACTTCCACCACCCCACCCCCCCGCCTTTTTCTTGTCTTTGCTTGCAATCTCCTTTTCTATTTATTTCATGTCTCAACAGTAATTTTACAAATTGTCCTTTATAGGAAATCGTTACTGTACTTTGATATCAGGAAATTGTCCTAGATATGTATCCAAGGTCAACAACGACCCATCCACCAGTTTTTGATGAAAGTCTTCCCAAAGTTCGTCACATTTCTGTAAAGGCAGAAAAGAGACAAAGGTGCTCAGTGGTTTAATTCCACCCCGAACCTCGGAGAAATACAAATATAATTGGTAAAGATTAGTCTTTCTGAAGTTTTAAAATGTTCTTCGTGGCAATGAATCAGAGTACACTTCTAAGGTAAATGAAAAGGAAAATCTTGACACTGCAAGTTTTAATTCACACAAAAGAAGATTTAGCTTAATAACTAACTTGTGTTTTCATTCTTCCAAGCAGTAACCGCTATGTGAAATAAGGATATCATGGATTCAAGGTCTTCCTCAGGGTTTCAGGACCCTGAGGTTCAACAACACAGAATCTGCAGTCACCCTAGTTCTTATGCCTAAGTATGTTCACTGATGATGAACCTTTCTTAGAGAGGAAAGAAGCACAACTAAAAATAGAAGAGCAAATAAAATAAAGGACAAAACAAAGTGGGTTTCCCATCAATTACGAGGGTTTGTAAGCTTGGCCACTTTTAAAATAAAAGCTGTAGAGACCCACCCTAAGAAAGGTCTTTCCATCCCATACTTTTTGTGCCATTAAGGTACTTTTGATGAAACGGCCACCACACAGACAAGAACTCTATCAGGCACTGCCAGAGAACTGGGATGTCAGATACGAAACTTGCCAACATGAGCAGGCAAAATGAACAAAATCCACTCCCAGAAGCCACAGTGCTTTTCCCCAGTCTCCTCTGCCGCTCTGGGGTAGTCACCAAGAGACACCCCTTGTAGCTCTCCGGTTTTTAATGCAGCTGATGTGACAAGAGCCCCGTGAGCAGCAGGGTGAGATTCCCTGCTGTAAGCAAATCCTGTTAGATAGAGACATAGTGCTGGAAGTCCTGGGTTCTCAACTGAGCGAGTCATTATCACGTGTTAAACATCCTGATCCCCCTTTTCTTTGCACATTTCAAACATCACTGACCTCCCTCCCGTGATGGGAGGGAGGCTGAAGGGGGCAAGCACTTCTCTGCAGGGCCTTATCCTCACTGGCAAGTCCGGAAAGCTATTCCCTAGCGTTTGCATTATCGTGAGCTGCTATAGGGCGTATTACAAATGCTGTGTGATGCCAGCATTCAGTTCATTCATTTCCTACCCTAACGGAGTCCCTAATGAATTATTACCATCTATTAATCATGCTTAGAAGAAATACCTCATTTATTAACACAATATTTAATCACAGTGGTCTACAGAGCAGCACAGCATTAGATCATAGCAAGCAACTGGCAGGCTTGTGTTTGCCTTTGGATCTTGCTGATACATATTTTGGACAAATCGAAATCACAGAGGTTTTCTGAAAGCTACTGGGCTCAAAAGACATTGCTGAGGAGTCCTTTAAGCCACCATCTTTTTTACCATACAAAACAAGGCCATTTAGGTGGATCCCTTTTAGAATGATCATTTATATCGTGCACTGCACAAATAAATGATTCTTTTTTACTGTAGGTTATGGCTTGCATAAACCTACGTTTGTGATTAAACAGGGGAAAAAAAACAGGAGCAGAGATTTTGTAATGCTGTCCACGTGAGTCTCTTATTAAGAAGATACATCTAACATTTATCCCTATATCTATTAGACATCAAGAGCTGAATTTTGGTCCTTTCACACACAATTACAAATTTCTAAGTGTAAAATATAATGATCTATGGATGCAAGTCAAGGCACCACAGCAAGACACAGCAGATCTTCCAGCTGTTTAACCTACAACGATATAAACGGCATCTTAACTTACAATGGTATCTTACTTATAATGATATCTTAACTTACACAGTTCAGAAGCTGGGTGCTTTTAAAACCAAAACCATGTCATGCCTTCAGCAGCAGTTTAGGGCAGAGGAAGGCAGCCACAGAGAAGGAAAGTCATCACTTCTTGTCAGCACCAGCGCACGTGCCGACAGACTTCCCCTAGAATTAAGGTTGTTGAAGCAGGCAATTCAGAGCACCTCAAGTCAAACTCTTGCAGTGTCCTCTAGGAAAGCCTGTTCTTCTCTGATCACTAGAGGAAGCTAAAAAGGCTAAAATGAATAGTACCCTGCAGCCCAGTTTGCCCCTGACTTTCAGATTCTTGTCAGAGGGAGGCGAGTCAGATACCGCGTTTAGTGCTACTGGCTCGAGAGTTGTTACGCAGTACACAAGGGTAAGAGATGTGATAATTTTTAACATTTAATTGACTTGAGAAGCCCGACATTAAAAACTCCATGTGAGGTATCTCATACGAACCTGTCGATGAGCTGCTGTCAGGACCCATTCTGCTCCCACTGCTGCTGACCTCAGTGCGAGCTTACCTCAGCTAGTTTGTAAACCAGAATGTAAATGCGGCATCTGGTCAGCAGGAGGTGCTTTGCACCAGACCAGTCAGTCCTATCCTCAGAAAACAGGATTTAACATGCAACGAAGAATTTAGGGTAATTCCAGGTGCACACTTCTCAGATTAAGCCACTTGCGGCCAAAACGCCTCTTTTCCCACTTCCCACACATCCTACCTCTCCAATCATTTTCACATCTTCTCGTCCGTACCAGTCTGGCTCATACACTTCATGAAGAGACTCTGTAAGTTTCTTTGAGGCATCTTGCATCCCTGTAATTAGACAGAGCAAGGAACATATGACTGCAAAGCACAAGGAACAGTGGCTAAATATATTTTGACCCACATGTATCCGCTATACTATTCTCTTTGGCATGTTAGAATATTGTTTTCAAGAGCTAAAACAAACCCTTTATTTTCACCTAGCTCCCCCAGGTTAACGAGGAATGTCCCTGACAGAATAAACCCATATTTATAATGCAGAAAAGAGGTTTCCATCAGATTAGGGATTCAATTTTCTCTTCCGAACTAAACATATCTGACCATGAATAACAACTCGTAGGGTAGTCCTGCCCACTAAAGACATGTAACACCCAACTGAAAGACTATCACTGAAAAGACAATCAAATAAGGACCTAGCTTTGGTTATTCTCAGCTCTTCCATCCTACAGAACAGTTTCCTGCCTCGTCTGTAATGAGAACCATGGCAGCCTGTGTGGAAGAGGAGGCATTTCTAGGGTGGCACAGTTAAATTGGCAGAGATTTATGGGAATTGCTGGCTATAAAATTTGCCTTAGGAGAAAAGCTAGAAGAGGTCTCCGCTAAACAAATGTTCCCCAGAATGGGAGAGGTCGCGTACAGGCAGAATGTGTCTCAGGAGTTCTGTGGTTCCTTGTTTTCAAAGATATTTAAGTGTTAGGAGCTTTCACATGTAAAGTGAGAGTGGTTGAGCTTGTTATTCTTGTGTCCACACTAACGATGTTCATAATGAAGCAAAGCACCAGCAAGAGCTGAGACAGAGTCTAGGGAAAAGAGATGCCTGAACATGGGGAGAGTGTTGTAACGGACCTGGTTTTATGAAGAATGATTATCTTGTATGCTCGCCCAGTAGGTTTAGAAGACTCAGCGCTTATCTACATTTGCAGGGGGGTGGTGTCTACAGAGAATAGTGCGAATCCAAACGGCACCAGTCACCTACGGAGCTCTGGCTACCTCAGGTGAAACAAGAACAGGGACTATTGATGGCTATCGCTCTGTAATACACTTCACTGATATTATAGAAAGAGCCTAAATCTATCTTCAGTGAGATCAGCTTGGCCCCAGTGAATAAATCACTGCCCTCAATGAAGGCATTGGGGTTTGCCTTTCCAGTTTGACAGAGCACCAAGACATTAGACGTTGAATACAGTTCAGAATCCAGTGAAACCAAACTAGTGTCACCTAACATATCAAGAGTCAGTTCAGAATCAGTATTTTTAACATAACAATTTCATTGCAAAATCTGAACAATGCTGCTCATTTCTTTACCTAGCATTAACTTAAAAAAAAAATATTCCACATATTTTCTCCAGCCAAAGTCTGTTTACTGCAGCACATCTGTGCTGTCTTGAAAATACCTCTAGTGTGATCTTCAGATTTAACTGCTTGGTGGCTGAATTTAGGAATAACATTGATATTTCTGTTTCTGCACAAAGAAATGTTCAGGAGTAAAAGAGGAGAATTAATTTCAAACTTGCATGTTTGAAGAGCAGACTTGATCTAGTCTGCTAGACGTCCTTGAGATACAACAGGAAAATAAATGTTTTAATGCACACTTCCTAATATAAGAATGGTGGTCTATGGAATGGGTAGGATAGGAAAAAAGATTCTGAAAAAGCTGGAAGTAGATGGCTGTTCTCAGGACTTGGGTTCAAGGAGAATAGAGTGGGGAAGGGGGAGACCAAGTACGATGGAAACCCTGGCGTTCAAAGGGTACAAGCTTTCACCCTTCAGTCAAAAGATGCTGAGCCAAAACAGATTGTCCTGGGGGTGCTTTATAATCTCAGAGCTCAGCTCAGAGAATTGGAATAGCACAAGACCTTAAGACACATTTCTTCCTTTTCTCCTTCACGGTTAATGCGGGATGATGTATCACCTAAGAAAGGGTTCCTGAATAAAGCGATGGAAACCCTGGCGTTCAAAGGGTACAAGCTTTCACCCTTCAGTCAAAAGATGCTGAGCCAAAACAGATTGTCCTGGGGGTGCTTTATAATCTCAGAGCTCAGCTCAGAGAATTGGAATAGCACAAGACCTTAAGACACATTTCTTCCTTTTCTCCTTCACGTTTTTTTTTTTTTTTTTTTTTTGCCTAGAATATGCCAAACTACAGTAAAATACAGATGTTCTTCACATATTTTTCCAGGCAGGACTACTTTAAAATCTTTAATGCCACTGCAAATTCCTCACCTCAGGAGGTAAGGCAACACCAGCAGAGCGCTGGCACACTTAAGGCTGCTCCTGTCCACTCAGGGTGGACATGCAGACCAGGAAGGTTTGTGCACAACCCTGCTCACGCTCGATCCTTTCTGATACCTGAACTTCTGCCCTGAAGCACGCTGCGCGCTAAACCTGCCGCGTACGCTCCGGTGGCAGGCAGGCAGGCCCAGCTACCCGCTAATCCCCGCTGCAGCTCGCACGCAGCTCGGTCACAGATCGGGCCTGGAGAGAGCACCTTTTCCTACGCTGGTTTTCTTTTTCAGGTGCTAGAGGACTCAGACATCTACCTGCTAAAAGGAATAAGACACTTAATACCCCCTGCTTGAGTCGTATCAAAGTTGCACCAACTTTGACACTTTTTTTCAGTTCTGAGAACCTGGCAGTCCTCCGTTCTACCACATTCCTATAAAAGCATCAACCAAACCCAGCTGCAGCGTGAGGCAAGGGGGCATTACAGTCCAGGGCATTACCTGGCTTCTTCAGTCAGGGGCTTCGGTCTGAAATTTCCACAGGCCCAGATCATCCATCCTACTCCCGTCCTACTGCATGTATGCTGGGTTTATTGGAATACTCTAAACGAACGCATAAGTAAACACCAATCCGGTGGCTTCCCATTCTTCTTCATGCCCGTGGGCATAAATTTACAATGTCAAATGATTTTTTTTATCTGTCTGGTTTTTACAGGGAATTATTTCTTTTGCACTGATACCTTTTATGCTTTATTCAGCACTGAAGTTAAGAGGATTAGCGTCTCAGCCACAGACTGCAGGCTGTCTCTGCTGTTTTTAACTGCTATCACTGAGAAAGAGAAATTGTTTAAAGCAAGTCATTACAGTGCTAAGAAATGAGAGAAATAATTTTACTGCTTTGAAGAGTTAGAAATTTATACATAATATCACTTGTTTCATTAAGTACTGCTGCTTTTTGGTAATTGGGTCACTTATTTAACAGCTACAAATGCCAAATAATTGAATCGCTTAGGAAAAATGGTGCTAAATAATCCAGTTACTGAAGTCTGAGGCTCCAGGATGAAACCATTCCTCTTTCTACTGGAAAGAGCCCCTGACCCTGGAACCTCAAAAGATTCCTGCAGGCCCCCTCGTGGTAGGGATCCTGGAGGTGGCAGTGCAGAGACATTCCCATTAAGCACCCCAGAGACGGCAGAGGGTGGGTGAGTCTTTGCCAGCACAATTCCAATGTCCTCAAGCTCTCAAGGAGATTGGGACTGGCCTGGGACTCCATGTTGGTGGTAGGACCCATATACTGAGGAGTTTCCTCACTCCCCAGCAGGGTAATGCAGGCTGAATCACAATGAAAATTCCATTTGCCTGATGGAGAGAGACACCTCGGTCTGGCTATTAATATTTAATTATTTGAGTGGAGAAGAGAGCTTCACGAGCGGTTCTCCAGGGGAATGACCTATCCAGCCATAAGGGTTGTATCTGTTATTGCTAGTTACCCATTAGATTTTCCACTGGAACAATCCATTCATTTCATAATTCATTACTAAGTTTTACAGAAAGATGATGAATAGTTTTATTACTACTAAGAAATTACATGATTGATTTTAAGATCTGTGTGTCTGGAGGTTACATGCAGTTCCGTTAGCCACAGATTAACAACTAGGCAGCAGAACTGCTTACAGACCTCCAAGCCCTCCCCCCTCCCTCCCTCTAGACTGGTTATTATTTCTCACTGCATTAAGCCAGCTGAAAACTACGGTGTTTATTTTTCATGATGCGGGATTCCTTTCTATCTCCGCCACCTTGCCACCCAGATGCAGATACAGGTTTATATTTCCCCATCTGCAACGCTACTCGCAAAGAGCTCAGGGTAGAGAATGAGCGGCTTATTTAGGGTTTTCTTTAATAATTGGCCCATAAAACCATTCACGTCACCTACAGCTCTCAAAAGCTTAAAAAAAATAAATCATGAAGTAGAGAACCCAGATACACGTTGCCAAGGAGACTGGAAGAGACAGAAGATGGAGGCATCAGATGACTATAGCTTTGGGGGATAGCTAGTATAGTCTCATCAGTACAAACACCACCCATACACAGTACACTATCATGCAGGTGAAATAAAACAGCACATAAAGCCATTCACAAGTTCAGCAGCTTTATGACATGGTTCCTCCGAGTCCTTGAGTAGCCAGCAGTAAAGATGAAGATCCAGCTAAGGCTAAGAAGCACCTCTGAGCGAGAGAAGGAGTCTGAATACAGCAGAAATTCTTTTAAGAACGTGCGATACTAAACCTCACACTGTCAAGTATATTAAAATGAAGGGATGGAGGGTCATAAGAAGGCTCAGTTGACTATTCCTTGCTTAAATAGTGCCCAAATCTTGTACTTCCAATTTTCAATATCCAGTCACTCAAAAGACATTTAGCAAAATAAAACTGGAGTTATTATTGGAGTAATAACTCCAGTTATTACTGGAGTTCACAACATACCAGCTCCACAAAATGCTTTTAGCTAAAGTTAGCTATCTTGCCAATTCCTGAAACCCTTTAAAATGAACCACTTCTCACAGCTGTAAGAGTAAAGCAATGTCAAGTGCATTATTTTTCTAGTATATGATTGACATTTTTCCCTGCAAAATGAGCGCCTGATGACAGCGCGCCTCCAAGGCTCAGATGTGTTAGGTGCCAAAATCCCACTCCAGTGCCTAAATATGGGGGTTCCCATGGTTTTGCTCCTAGCTAGCCCAAAATCTTTTGACGATGGCAGTCCTTCAAAAAACAACAACAAAGACACTGTAGCATTTGCTGGATCTGCTTCTGCCATCCAAAACCCAGAAAGGTCTTGGCCACTGCTGAGCTAGTCAGGTTTGGGGAAGCCCCAGCCAGAGCTGTGTATGGTGGTGGACATACACAGCCAGGACAGCGAGGACATCCTGGCTCAGGATGTCCTCTCACTCCATTCAGTGAAGGTGTGCCAACGGACATGCCAAGGATGCCCACTGGTGGCTTGTTGGCTTTGGAGAATAAACAACATATTTAAGGCTCTTGCGAGCTGTTTATGAATGGGTCATTTTTCAGACATGAAGAAAACAAGGTGTTAGCAAACTTCATTCTCAGTCAGAAAGTCAATCTGGTTTACTTTCAAATACGGACTTTCAGGCTGCACTAGAGAAAGATGCTGAACAGAAAAGCACGGCTAAAAAGGCAAGACTTGCACTATGAAAAAATTTACACCAAGTTAAATACAAAACTTGATGCAACGAGCAGCCCACCAGACAGCAAACCAGCAAAAGGACCATGGATGCACTAGGAAAAGTAGAGAAAGAGAGAAAGAAAACGAAACATGGAGAGGAGGACTGTTGTCGCCAACACAGAAATCAAAGCAGCATGTAAACAGCCAGCCTACATGACAGAAAAGCCATCTGGCCAACAACAGCCTTATCGTGCTGCTTCTGAGGATCCATCTGATAATGGTTGTAGCGGAGGGTAAGAAAGTAAAACCAACATCCAGTGGGTCGCCAAACGTGACGGATACTGAAATTTCCTCTAAGAACAAATGACATTGTGCAAATCTCAACAGGCAAAATATCTTTTGGCTGGTACAGGACTTTCCTTGCCTCGCCCATCCAGAAAATAATAGATGGTGGAAGACTTGGAGCTACTGCTTTCCTCCCCACTTTACAATTCCCATCAAAAAGAGCTTTCTTCCCTGCCTGTCAACAGCTGCTGAAGATTTATTATGACACAGTGATTTCTGGGGATATTAATACTCATTTGTAACGTTTTCCCTACTGGACTGGAGCCAGTTTAAAATTATATACACACACACATATGTACATATATTTATCACACTTATTTATCCCAAGAAGCTATTACTGTCTTTCTGTCAGTCACCAACTTTTATTCTCTTCCCTTTAGCACCTGGCCTCCACTCCTCCAAAGAGCGGAGGCATGAGAAAGAACACTCTGCATATGGTGCTAAGTTGAGTGTGCTGGATTTACCAGTGTCCAGTAGGACTTAAATAGCTGTTTATTTATCTCTGTTATTTAAACACTGACCGGTGAGCTTCTGTTACTTGAATTTTCATGTAGTATCAAGAGAGATCACATTTGATTTTTAAACTTTAAAAAGCTCCAATGGATTGAGCAGTCAGAAATACATGAGAAATCACAGGAGCGTGGTTTTGGAGGGAGATCACCATCCAATTAGTAATACCTGGAAATGCTGCAGTTGTGGAGATCAAGCAGTCCTTGCCCTGCACAGGTCATTTCATATTCTAGCTCTGGCAAAGACAAGTAACGAGATGCATGGCTTTTGCGGGTGCTCAGAGCATGCCATGTGAGAAGCTGGGCAGCAGCCCTGCACTCAAAGGTCAGCCAAGGATGAGCCACGCATGCAAGACACTACACATGGGTTGACATCAAAGGTGCAGAATCCCTAGCAACGGGCTAAAGAGCCTGCGTTGCATCCAAAGCAGAAATGGGGACTACTAATGACAGGAGCAATTACTTATATATGTCTTTGTACAGCTTAAACAAGCTTGGTTGTCTCCATATTTTTAAAAAAGATTGTGTTACGAAAACATGACGTAAAACTTAAAAATCACCTTTGATGGCTGCTAAATATCCTCTCAGTTCTCTCTGGAGCCTGGAGCCCTCTGCCTAGAAAAGAAAAAACCAAAAGAAGCAAGGAAGTTATGTTATTGAAAACACATCTCAGGTATATTTTATGCCTTAACATATGCATACAGTCGAACTTAAGGACAGAAAGCAACTTCAGGAGCTATGTGATGAATAGTGTCATATGCTGCAGGCATGCACGGGTTTGTACAGAAAAGGTGGCCTGCCCAAGATTCCATGCATAGTGTGCTCTCTAGGCTCAAGTTTCTGGGTTTAATTTATCAGTCATCTGCACAGGGAAGAATTCCAGCCAAAGACAGACAGGTATATTTTATGGCCGAGGTCCCATACACGTCAGCCTGGCCAATGTCCTAATAACCTGAACCACAAAGAAGTATAATCGAGAACGGTGCATCTCCACTGGAAACCACTCAAATGAGGCCAGCCTAGACCTGCAGAAAATCCATGCCCTTACATAAATAGCTTACCTTGCCTGCAAACAGTTGTCCAAGTATTTTAATGTTTACAAGGAAATAACTGCTAGCAAACAATAGCTTTAGTTATTCTGTTTAGCCCGGCTCGTGCATCTTGCATTCTGCTGGGAAATCTCAGCTGTTTCTTCGGTAAATACATCAGAATGATCTCTTTATCTTATCTTATACCAACAGCCTTCGAAAAACTCGGAATAGACAAAACAAAATGGCTTGCTTTATCTCCGACTCTTCAGCACAAGTTGGACTTCACAGCTCCTACGATTCGCAATTAAATCTGTGCCGCACTATAACACATACTTTACTGCTAAACAGCTGTTGTCCAGGACACCTTCAATAGCCTGAAGATTTTGGAAACGCTCCATGTTTACCAGTTCCAAATATCCTTCAAATTATTTATTTAAGCCGTTGGAAACTATAGGAATATCAGCTTGCGGTCACATTTTCTCACATACAGCTACACCATATGGGAAAATCAGCTGCAAAATACGACTGACTGATTTGGAGTTTCTCTCCTATTTTTTTGTGTGAAAGTCAGAACCCACAAGGGTGCATGTGTGAATACTTTAGAAGGCAGAGTCTCAGCTGGTATAAGCTGTTATAACTCCACTTAAGTCGAAGGACTTCTGATGTCAGTAAAGGATTTGCCATCAGTGACAGCAATGCTCAGAGCATTCATATACAGAGGATCACAAGAAATTCAGGTTGAAAGGAACTGTCTGGGGCTTAGAATCCATCTACCCGCAGCCACTGTAAATCTAAATGGTGGTTTTCAGGAATTACTCACTTGCCTCACCAGTACACAGATTCTATCCCCCAAACTCACTTGCCTCTACCAGCTCCCTGCAGGGAACTGAAGGCCTTTAGAAATGGCAATGCACTGTAAGAACAAAGCAACTGCTTTAAGATTCTGGAAATACTGAAGGATTTAGACGGTAAAAATGCCTGAGTGGGCTGAGAAAGCAGACGGGATGCGCTTTACAGACCCCACAAACAGAACGTTGCTTTTACAATAATTTGATCCAAAGCAAAAATCCTTTTTGAACCTAAATCCATTAATCAACTAAATTCTAAGCACAGGAATAGACCCGCCAGGGTGACAGCTGAGAAGCCGCTGAGTAACAGCAAGAGTGCAGGAGCACTCAGCCCACCAGTTAGTCTCTGGTCTGGGATGATATTCGATGTTCCAAGGAAAGACAAACCCTTCCCTTGCTTTGGGGTCAAAGCTGCACATCAAAGCAGGGGCCAGACAGGCACGGGTTGAGTAATCACTGGATTAAACCTCAAGCTTAATTACCTAGAACACAACAGAAAGTTCTGAAAATAGCTTGATGTTGTAGCCCATAAGAAAATACATACATATACATCTTAATACTGTTTAGTATAAAGTCCTACCCTAACACATCATAACAATGTATTTCATCGTCCTACATAACGCAGTTACATCCTCACCCACTTCAGAGGGTGACTTTTACCTACTTCTTTCTGTACTAGAACGAGAGGCAGAGAGATGACAGAAGTTGCCTGCTTTCCGCAGAGCAAGGCATTAAGTAAACACCACAGAGGAAAGGAGGTAGAACCCAGGGATAAAATGTCTTGCTGTCAGATCTGAGGAGGAGTATCTGTAAACGTGGCAGAAAGAGGAAGGAAGTTCCACTTTTATGTGTGCCAGTCTCCTGGGAGGATCCCGGGTACTCTGAGAAGTCACACGAGGGTATAAATTACCTTTCCAACTTGTATCTTCTTTGGCCTGAGCGTGCGCTTGTGGTGAAATTGGGACGCAGATACAGCATCTTCATTCTTCATCATGGTCAGCTGAACAGGTGCCCGTACAGTAAAAATTTTTAGTTATTGAAGAATTTCTGATGTTTCGGGAGCAGCAAGCCATAGCTGGAAGGCTCAGAACCCTGTTAGCTGTCCTCTCGTCCAGTAAAAGGTTTATATTTACTCCTATACACGTTTCGTCACTAGGACTAACCAGCACACCACAAAATGGCATGTCAGGGACAAACTGTGTAGCTTTACGACTGGTACCTTAAATCACTATGAGATCTATTGTGGTTCATTAGCATCGTGCGTCATCAGCAACTGCTGCTCCAGAAAAAGTCAAAGCTGTAAACCATCACGCAAGTATTTTGCCGTATGTGCTGCTATGAATTCTGACAATTTATTCAAAAGAATAATTTTAACACGCATCTCCTTCAGTCTGGGTTATTAACACGTCACAAACCACTGAAGGAGCTAAGCAGCACAGAGCCACAGGAATTTTCCCTCATTAGCAAACGTTGTATAGCACATGACATGAAAGCATTGATGGGCAAAAGCCAGCTCCCGCTGAATTTGAGAGACAGTCTCTCAGTTTCAATGGCAACAGAATTAGACCTTTCTACAAACCATCGGAAATAAAAATTTGCATCAGAAGTCCTCAACCCCGTGAATTCTGCGAAAGGTGCCTCTGGTCGACGTGTTTTGCTATAGTGAACTCACTAGTAGTGAAGATAAATATACTTTTATCACTTCTCAGACCAATTAATATTCACAGGGTGAAAAATCCTGCATTGCTGGCTCCACACATCCTGTACCTCTGGCATACAGGTTTTAAAAAGCACTGTTTCAAAGATTGCAGCATATTTAATAGTGTCCCATTTCGATGTTTACCATCACGCTTATTCTCCTTTCAGGTCTATCAGATGGAAGAATCTGGTGGCTCTGAAACCACCACTCCAAGTATCTACTTTGAGGCCATAAATTTTGTTAACTGAGATGCAGTTTCTTGAAGGAGAATGAAAAGTAGGTGTCATTTTGCAGATGTTCTGCTCCTCCGAAATGAGATTTCCCAAGAAAGCACTGATGCTTCCTTTATAATTTCATAATTTCTTTTATTTGTTCTGAGGCAGCAAAATGAGTCAATGAGTCAGAATTTCATAATATGCAAGAAAACTCCAGAGAAATCTCAACAGCATGCTTAATGGCAAACTTCTCACCATCGAGTTGTTTGGTAACAGCAGGTGCGTTCTCATCGGACTCCAGCACCAGAAATCAGTGCTCTTTGCTCACCCAGTCAAACTCAACGTACAAATTACCAAAACCTGCCAGGCAGATGGTAACAACACAAAACAACTCCCCTCGTTAGGAAAATCATCACAGCTCTCCACAAGCATGTCCCAAACAGCCTGCTACCCTGAACACTGTAGCACGCAGCGGTGCCGCCAGATCCCCTTTTCTACTCCCTGGTCTCATTACATGGTCGTGTAGCCAGTAAAACCACACACACCCAGAGAGATAAGGAGGCTCAGTGTTTCAGGATCCTGTCACCTACAGCCACAGGTCTCACACACCTTTACAGCAGCATTAAGTTCTTTCAGTACCGCTGATTCTTGTGGATGTTTAGTTTGGGTTTTATTTCTAAAGAACATAGCTGAGCACTGGGATCGAGACAAAGAGAGCCACAGCACTGTTGGCTGTAAGACCAGCGAGACCTGCAAAAACTTATTGACTAAAACCATCAAAACCAGGCTTTGTGTCTTACCAGCTTTTACTTCCTGATGCATTAGAAAAATTGTTGTTTCCACTCCGAAATTAAAGGCCACCTTGACTCCACAAAAGCTGGAATCGGATGACCTATTTGCCAGGCTTCGTTTATTCACGGCTTTCCTAGCAGAACAGAAGAGTTTGATTTTTCTATCATGTCACACACAGGACATAAACAGGAAAGGTCAGCACAGCATGTGCTTGATACCAAAACCAAATAAATCACTCCACTTCAGCGAGAGTCAAGAGCACTGTCAATGCTGAACCTGGAGGGTAGCTTAATTAATAACCTACCCTATAAAAATGCAAACCACATAATTATTAATGCAGCTCTAAGTCTAATGCTGAAATCTTGTCATTCCATCGCTAAGACATCAGGGAAATAGCTCAAAAGAAAGCACTTTGGGTATCACCTGGAAGACAGCCTCTGCTGTAATGTGCAGTGATTAGCTGCAATGTCTCTCTGTTCGCAAACACATTAAATAGTATGTACTGGTAGGTCTTTCAGGGAATGCAGAAGCACGAATGCAAAGGACTATTGCATTAAGTGAAGCTTAACAAAATAAGAGGCTATTTGGGCAAATCCATAACTCAGTATGAAATATATCTGCATACCAGAGTGCCCTGTTTTACCATTTCTCAGTTTCCTAACAGTTCCTAGAACTATATCCCAAATTTTGGGACCTTTTCCTTCAAGAAATATATTTCTCCTTTTCTCTCTCTACAAGCTGTAGGAGACTTGGGTTTTGAATTATGTGACTAGTGCATCACTTGAAAAAAGTTGGGTTTGCAGAGGTTTTAGGCATCCCAGTGCTTACTAGGACAGCACCAAATTTGTGGTCCAGCCACTAAGGCAGCTCAAGAGTAAGAATGTCATTGTTCTAGTTATTAAGTAACATGATACATTGAAGTAAACTGCATCAAATCAAACAGGCACCTCAGACAATTCAGACTAATCCAAAAAGTATGAGCTCTAAAGGTAAGAACCAGCGAGCTTTGCCCCGTGTTAGCAGCGACTCCCAGTAGCCAGGTGAGAAAGCTCTGCGCCCGCAGCGATGCTTAACTTTCGCCGAAGCAACGGTCTTTGTTTCAGACGAGGAGTGAACAGAAAATACTTGGCATCCCTCAAAGGAAATTCCAACCCTCTTGCCTGACAAGTAAACCTCTCCCACCCCAAGCTAGGATCGTTTATACTTTTTACATCTTCCTACAAGCACACTCGTGTCCTCAAAGCAGTGCCCAGACTGATGGTTTTAATGAAAACTTGGGGTGTGCAAAACCAGCAAGTGTGGAGCCTGCAAGTCTATGCCTAGAAGTAATCTATACATACTAAATGATGAGCTAGACTTCCTGAACACGTCCTTCACCTCTGCTTATGCTGATAGCTGCATATCCATAGTGATATTCTGAGATAACACATATAAGCTACGCGCTAACGGGTGTGGTAGACGACTGTGCAGAACGGTTTGTTGTGAACTGCACCACGTTCACTCCATGTGTCAAATCCCAGAGCTGGGCTGTCAGCTATCCCCAGGGTCGGTTATGCCAGAGCGCTCCTGAAGAAACATATACCAGTTTGCTTTAAAGATAGCCAGAAATAACTCGATCATTCAGCTGCACTTGTATCCAAGGAGCAATCAAAAACAGCCCAGTGTGACAACGGTTTAGGCTTCAGATTTGGAGCAATCGATAGGCAGAATCAAAAAAGCAAAAAATCAGATCAGCCACTCTCTCCTTTGAAGGGAGGAATTAGTTGGAATGGATCTGGGCTGTTCCTGCAGAGATAACTTTGTACCATAAACCAGAGAGCCTCACATTCCTGGGTAACCTGCATGACTGGAAATTAAAGAGGCTGAGATGAGATGTAATGGTACACTATGTTTCTTCTTGTCTTGGGGAAAAAGGCCCCTCAGACATCAGATAATTACTAAACATATATTTCAGGATGAAATGTTAATCAGCAGAGAAACCCCTCCCACAGCCCCCAAAACACTTTGCACATTTTATTGCTTGTATTTGGCTTTGTGGTCATCCAGTATCCAAAGCACACTTCGGGACTGGCCCCTGAGAGACGCCTGTCAGATGCAGTCCCCCGGAATACAAACACTTCTTGACTCACAGAAAAAAGCTCCCTCCCGCTAATCTAGATTGTGTTTTCCCATGTCTGGTTTACTTCAGAGTACCTATCAAGGACAGCGTTTGCTTCGTTTAGCAAATGAGTCTCCTCTGGACAGGGCTGTAATGAATGAACAATACGCTGCAGCTTAACAAGTATCAAGAATATCCTGTGGTTTAACATGAGATTCCACAGCCAAGTGAGGAAATCTGAGAGTCAGCTAAGGACAAACAGTGGGTCCCTTTCAGAGTAATTTTAAAGCTCGCACTTTTATTTTTTTAATTGCCTGGACTTCTTCCATCTCAAGTCCTTGCACAATATCAGTAAAATGAGAGGGTCTAGGGTAAGAAGCTAAGATAGGTTTAAAGATAATCAAATAGATATATGGGATAGCTAATAATTCCCAGAGAAATGGTGGTGTTGGAGAACACAGATTGAATTTCATGGGATTATAATACGTATTGAAGATCCCCTTCATCATCATGTCCTTCATTCAACTCCAGGTTAAAACACTTATCACTGCCTACATGAGTTTGGTGCCCCTCATCGTTTTTGAGACAATGCAGATCTTTTCAGTGAGACCTGTGGAGTCAGGAGGGCAATTAAGAAAATCCTACAGTCAAAGCCATTCACTCAGCAGAGCTGTCTAGTGCCATTTGTGATACATCCACAAATGACAGACGCAACTGGTCTTAAGGGATCTGCCAGCTTTGTTGAACAACATTTGGAAGGCAGGGAGGACACACTAGGACCTCAGAAGTGGCTGCTCAACTCGGTTGGTGGGGCTGCCCAAACACATGCATCTGTTGCTGCTGGAGATGCCATGGGGTGCTCAAGACGACCACAAGAGCCAGCAGGTACGATACAGGACTGCGTCCAAGCCACATGCCGCTGTCAGGAGCAACAGCTGGGAGCCTGGTGGGGCACTGTGAGGCACATCTGGTTGCTGTGTGTAGGTGGTGAATCTCCTCTTGGGTGTCTTAACTCATGAATAAATTTTAAGAAATCAGGGGCACATCCAATGCAAAAAGAGCACTTCCATAAATGTTACCTGTCTCACAGAACAACTTTAAGACAATGTCGTGCCGCAGCTGTAAGGCAGCTGAGCCTGCTTGCATGAAATCAAGATCTGGCTAGGACAAACCTCTTCAGGTCCCCGAACAATCACCCAAGGAGCAGCTCTTACTGCACATTAAGTAAAGCAGGTTCTGCTCGCTCAACAACAGCAAAAAAAGCTCTTCATTTTCACCTAATTCTATAAATTAGCAACAATAGCACGTGACATTTTGCTTTATTCTGACAACAAGTCATGGGCAGCTGCTTTTGCAGTAGCAACTGCTGTATCTGTGTGTACGTATATAATACACAGTGTTAATGGTTTTAAACACTAAAATATATTTTAGCTGTAATCCGTAAAATAAGTCTCATAGCTACTGAGGTAAATATGCATAGACATGAAATAGAACGTTGATCTCTTACAAAAAAGCAGCAAGCACTGTGAGTCATTAAAATACACTTGGGGATAAGGGAATTGCTACTTTACTTCCTGCCGAAAATACGTGTAACATGCAGTTGATTGACCAATAGAATAGAGATGAAATTTCAGGCAAATCCCCGATGGACTTGATGATATTTTCACAACTGAGAGAAATATGCAGGAATTTGGGGGGTTTTCTCCTCTCTGAACTTCAGGGTCGATTAAGAGGCTGAACAGATCCACAATCAGCTGTGCAGAGAGAAACATTTAAGCATCAAGAAATTTCTTGTGATACACTGAAAACCTGAGTCATACTGTGTCGTATGTGATTTTATTTATGTTTTGGTTGTTCCACGACTTTTGATGCAGAGTGGCCATTCTCAGCTTACAACTGAAGTGAAAAGTGAGTAACAGCTGTGTTTGCTGTTAAGAACCTAAATGTTTTTACTGCTGGTTTCAGCTGCAGCAGCTACTGCTTCTGATAAAGAAAGTCCTGAGGCTCTGCAAAGACACTGTGCTCTGTTCTCTCCAGGCACGGGATGACTCAGTTTCTCCATGGTGATTCATCTGGATAATTCAGCTTTGGTTTGTCGAGTCCAGAAGGGGGTCTTGTCCAGCTGTAGTCAGAAAGAGGTGGGAATGGATCACTAGGGAGTCTGAATGACCTTCTCCTACAATTAGATCTGCGGGATGTATCCTTACACACAACCTTATGCTGAGTTGGGTACAGACCCATCATTTAATCCGCTATTCAGGCAAGGATTGGCATGTTAGGATTTCGGTTTTCCAATTACCTGTTCCCTGCATAATGAGCACCATGTCCTTTCTCCTTCCTTTCCCTGAGCTGAACTGGGAGTCCTCACTGATTATTTTTGAGAAGTATTAATAAAAAGATCATTCTATACTTCAGACCAGTGGACCTCCCAAGTGTCGCAGGCTCGATAAGGAAGGGTATCAAGAAAAACAGACCCTTTTCACAGCTTTCAGCTTACAAGAATCCCCAGAGCCCACGTGGCACCAGCTGCTATAAACTACTTACAAAGAGACACAGAACTGAAGTGACAGTCTTCCTGAAAACCAAATGTAGGTCGGTGAGATGGCCACGGAACAGCCAAATCAATGCTAACAGAGACTGTAAGAAACAAAGTAAAGTTTGGTCCTTCTCTCAAACTGACTCTGGCATAGAAAGGCCTTGTTAGGTCAGCAACCACCACAGAGACAAAAAATCCTGGAGGGAGCTGCAAAAGATGGGACAGCCTCTAACAGGGGCAGTTCTGCTTGCAAGCCACCTGAACAGCTCGCATCAACAGTTTGGTGGACCTCAGCTCACGGATCCATCACTCAGACTGCCTTTTTATTCTTTCACATCTGGAATTGAATTTTTCTTTTTCTAAAGGCTCTAGAGCTGCAGAGATAACCTTGAACCAGCCTGAATGTAAACCAGGAAGAGACAGCTGCCTGAGTTCACAGAAGACAGCAGGTCTCCGGGGTATTAATCAGTAAGAGTGATAATTCAGATAGATACACCTTGTAAAGCTTCACATCTTTGCATTGGTACTAAGTTGTAGATCAAAGCATGCACAAAACTAAGAAAATTAAAGCTATTTATATGCTTCTTGTTGGTGGACATGGCAGAAACAGTGCCTTTGCAGCATTTTTTCCCTTGTATTTGGAGAACTGAGCACAACAGAACTCTTTGAGAGCGAGCCCAGCAGGGCACAGTAAGCACATGCGATTAGTTTAATAAATGTACAGGCTCCCCATTTGGTGTGTGCCAGTGGAGCTCGCCTAATCTGCATGTGCCCCTCCAGAGTTCCCTCTGCACTCACTTCTCCCTAACCAATTTCTCCCCTGGCCTCAAGTCACATTCACATCTGGATTTAGCATCATGCAGTTCCCGCAGAGTCCTTGACTGTTTATTACTGCCTCTCTGTACATCAAAGGAGGAAGAAATGAAAAGGAAGCAACGCTAAGGTCCCCCTTAGCAAGACTTTCAGCTGAAAATCACCTTAAGGAAAATTCTTGGTAATGAACAGAAAAAACCCAAACATTTGAGACATAATTTTGCTTAAAAGGATATTTTTTCCTCTTTCATTTATCTATCTTTTATTTTTGCTCAGAAAAAATATCCCACAAAATTGTTTCTTCATAGGGATGCTCCAGCTGCTCCTTCTGCACCCAGTAAGAACCTCACAGATGCACCTTATTTCTAGTAACGCAGTTACTGGCTGTGCAGACAGCTGGAATATTGACAGCAAGGACAAGCAGCAACATAAGGATAATCAGAAACGCTCCACTCATTTCCCAGCGTACTAGGAAAAGAGAGATGGCAATAAAGGGGAAAACAGAGCATCTCTGCAGTGTTTCAAAGCTTCTGAGTGCTTCCTCGGGTCTATTAAAACCCACCATCTCCCTGACCTCAAGAAATTTGAGGGAGAAACCACGTCCTCAGAGAAACAGAATTTTTTACTTTCCATCGTTTTTGTCTTTGGGGAAGAGTGAAGCAACTGCCCAGTGGCTCCTGAAACCTCCCTCCCTTCTACACTGAGAGAGAAAAATAAAAGCTAAGTAACCATAAGATGCGAAAGAGTTAATAAGCATCCCCAGCAGTCCGGATGCAGCGTTTGTGTTCACACGGAAAGGACAGAAGTGCATGTGGTAGATAGGACTGATTCAGGCAGAAATTGCAAACAGTGACATGAGCCAACTTCTACATCGTGTAAAATACATGGCAGAAGTTCTCTCACCTTCCAGAGCCTTTCTGCATGAGCTTTAAACGACCCCTCATAAAAATGACAGATACCTCAGTTCATACTTACATAATGAGCCCATCTTCTCGGTGGCACTAATGCAGCTCGTGGCAGGCATTAATTTGTACTAGAAAGCTACTATATAATTAATCACAATCACCTTCAGGCCAAAAAGTCTGTCCAAGAACACAAGGCGTAATTGAGGTTATAATTTAGGATTGCATTGGCAGTAGATTATAAACCCTTTGGGGCACCTTTGTTTTCATGTGTTGTGTTTACAACATTAAGAGCAATCGGGCGCTGTTCCCACGTGGTGCTTCACTTGCACTGACGGGGAGCATAACTACACGCCGCGGCCTGAGACTATTCATCTACTCACTACCTACGTTATTCTATACCGCTGATGAGAGCAGTCCACAAAATGAAACCAAGGAAATACATCTCTTCTCTGTAAGAAGGCAACTATAAAGCTGCATTTAGTTGGGGTTGGGTTCTGCTCTCGGTTAAGCTGTTGGAACCGTGCTGTCACTCTGCTGATCCCAAGCTGGATCCAAGTTGGAGCGTGATGGTGTTATATACGATTACAGTAAGTCCTTTTATTACTCTGCATGCACAAAACCAACTCGTCTTTCTGTTTAGAAGTAGAAGAACAAAATCGTATTTCACCCTCAAAAACATCTTCTTACCTGGTACCGTGTAACACCTTCAAAATCAGCAAGTTCAAACACACCGCATTCTTCTACAGACACACTTAAAGGAACTGAAAAAGTAACTGACCTCTTGTCGTTTGAAATTCTGAACGTATTCTTCAAACTGTTCATCTTTTGTTTCATCTGCTTTTCCTAGTTTTTGAAGTACCTATATTGAAAAGAACAAGAAAAATGAGTCATTTAATATTTATGTCACAAACCAAAAACGCTGCTACTTCCAATGCTTCTGTTCTCGCAGATAGGCTTAAATAGCATTTTATTTTTGGTGGTGTGTGCACTACCAAAGTTCACACAGCAAACCATTCTGTCAAAATAAAAAAGGGTAAAAGCAGGAATATGGTGTGTATGTGTCTGTGGAAATATACTTCAAGTTATTGAGTCCAGGGTGGGGATATGGGTTTTTTCAGTGGCGCAACTTCTTTTAGCAAAGAATCCCAGGGTTTCAAAGCAAGGAAGCATGACAAAAACTTGCTGGCAGTGCAGGTTGTCCTCCCTTTCAGACAGAGAAAGAAAAGACCGAATTTCATTAGGTTTTTCATCTGTTTACAGCTCATTACATCAAATGGTGTTAAATTATTCTTATCTGCATGATTTTCAACATAAAGAACTGTGCGGCTGCATGAGAAATTGGTAGCGCTGATGCTTATTTAAAACTTTTGTTGGGGTTCATATTTGCTCCCCTCATTAATTCAGAAGTGGATTGTCATCCACAGGTTAATAAATATCCTGCAATATGTCAGCAGTAAGAGATACTCATGTGATAGCAGTTTGAAACGTAGTCTGACACAGCTACACTTTACACAGTATTTACCTACAATAAATACATCCCAGTATTAAATCCTGGCACTATCCATTCATTTTAATATTGACGCTTACAAGCAGCTGCAAATGGGCTTCACCCTCCTTGTCAAGCAACACTGAAACCTTTATACAGAAAGCACTTGAGTGTGGGATGAACCACCTCACACAGCCATGTTCAGATTGCTCCCCTATGACACCTTGACCAAACTTTCCATTCCCAAAGGAAAAAAACAGAAACAAACAAATGAAAAAAACCTCCACAAAATAGAAAGAGAAGCAATTAATGTGAGAATAGGTGGTTATGTTTATACGGATATTCATTAGCAGAACAAAGACTGTACGGCTCCAGTCGTGCCGTATTCTCTCTCTATCCTAATGCCACCCCCACAGTTCCGCATAGAGACAGTGGAGCAGACTGGAACTAGAATAAACAACTAGAATAAACAGATGCCTTTAGATCCCATCCACAGAGCCCCATGGACCACTGAACACGTACCTTTTACAACCAACCTAATTGTAACCACAAGTTTACCACTGTCTCTGTCTAAACAGAGAGGGCACCAGGTTGAAGGCAAGTCTTAGAAACTGCTCTACCTTTCAGCACTTGTTTGTGCACTTCTGTCTCAAAGTGGAAGTCTCTTGTCAACAGAAGTCTATAGTTTGTAGTTTATTTTTGCTCAGTTTGGTCACCACCTATTAGGTATCTTTGGGGCAGAGTTAAGGCCAGGTGAAGGCTTGTCTACAATACGCATCGGTTCCTCTAACTCCAAGCCCTCTTGTGGACAGGCTGAAATAAATTTTAGACCCATTGTTCATCTTGTAACATAGAGTACCAGGGTCAAGATTAGAGTCAGTGTCTGGTTTAGGGGTGGGGTTAGGAAAAGACAAGTAGACAGCTCCTAACATCAGGTTAAGACAGTGGTCAAGAGAAAATAGACATAAAAAACCCAGGTTACTGAAAAGTATCTGATGGCCCTTACAGATAAAATTAAGGTTATGATCAGGAGTAGCAAGTGCCAAATTTTCCCCTTAAGTCTCACCTCAACCACCTTTCTAGATAAGTATTAGACTTAGTAACAGGAAAAGCTCAGTTTATTGGTGGCCCCTGAGGACAGGAGAAAGATAGATGGACAGTGTTTTATAAAAGCTTTGAAGTGATATACAATGTGCCAAAGGAGATCTGGGTGGATAGGCAGCTAATATATTACTTTAGGTCCATGTAGTAGGTAACCTGTACCGTGAATTTGGATTCAGGCATCAGAAAAGGAAGAACAGAGGACCCAAAGCTGTTGCTGAACATCCAATGGCCTGTAGAGCTCAAATAAGGCCTGGACTTGGTGAAGGCGAGTGGCTAGCATTTTTTTTTCATAGGATGCCCAAAAAGAGAATAACGTTTGGGGTTAAGAACATCTATCAATGTGTATGATCAGCCTAAATGGTACGTACCATTTACAATAAAATGTTTTAAAACCTAAAGAAACAGACATGAACTGAATCTCTGTAAATCTTCTACAGTCAAGTATTCTGTATCCTTCTGAAGACTGTAAAATAGCTGGTGAACATGATCACCCTACCCAAAAAAGAAACAGGTAAAAAGCTACACCAATTCCTATAACTAGACTAAATCATCTACCAGTAGAATTTTCTCTTAACATGTCACAAAAAGACAAAAAAAAAAGTCAGAATTTCAAAGAGCTGCTATATTATTTTCTTGATTTAACTGTGGTCTCCAAAAGTGATATTGGACAATTTGCTTAATGCACTGAATTACCTTAAGGATCTAAAATGAATATCAGTGTTGACTCAGCATGTTGCTAAGAATATATGAACTAAATAATTAAGTCCAATTAGCACTAAGAATGAAGTAAAAGCTAAATCTGATCTGATGGTAAACCTAGATGTCAACAAGTGAATACATGTAGAGAGGAATTGTCTGGCAACGTGGTACTGAGATAAATAAATGACAGATTCTACACAGACACATAAAATTTGAGCAAGGACATCAAGCATGTCTGATGTCATTCATAAATGTCATCAAGAGCACACGACTTGGTAAAAAATGCAAGAACATTTCCACTTGGGGATGTTGCATCTTCAGTAAACCTTTTGGAAGACTTAAGAGTTCCCCTTTAATCTTCTAAGTGCCTTATTTACCAAATAATAACTTTCATTTCCATAAGGATCTTAAGTGTTAGGAAGAAAAAGTCAGCAATTTGCTGTTCTTAAATTAAAATCATCAATTTTACTATGACCGTGATGTGAATGTTGTTAACCGTCTGCAATGTGCCAGAGAAAGGAAACTAATAAGATAGAAAAAATTACAGATGAGCTTGAGCGAGCTTGATTATATTGAAAACTCCTGTCTTGTGGCCAGGATGACACCATTATAATAGATGCTGAGACTACGCCCTGACAGGCTTACCCATCCTTCCCTTAAAAAGTTCCCAAGACCATGGGAATTCAAGGAAAGAGAAAAAAAGAAAAAGAGAGAAAAACCCCAATCTCCTTATTCTGTGATGTTAACTGCGGCCATGCAGGAGCTGCCCCGAGGGCAGCTCCGCAACCTGCACAGCAGCAGCAAGGTGGACAGGAGCTGAGAGCAACCTCATTGGACATCCCAACATGCATCGTCCCCAGTCACACATCAGTACTCACAGAACGGTTTGGGTTGGATGATTATCTCATTTCGACCTCCCTGCCATGGGCAGGGACACCTTCCTCCAGACCAGGCTGCTCAAAGACTGGCCTTGAACGCTTTCAGGGACTGGGCATCCACTGCCTCTCTGGGCAACGTGTTCCAGTGTCTCACCACTCTCAAGGTGAGGAATTTCTTCTATCTAATCTAAATCAGAGCATCCAACACCACAAAAACATTTAAAAAGTGTCAAATTAGAAAAGTTAAGCATGATCCATGATGCCCTGCTGGTATTTGAGAAGTGTAGGAACAAAGTTTAAGAAACCCTGTTCCAGGAATAAAAGCTAGCTTGAAGTCAACATATCAAAGTATGAAGCCTGGAACAGAACTAATTCCAAAATGTATCTACTGACTGTCACTCAAATGTGAGAGCAGGGTGCTAAACATGAGAAATAGAGCAAATACTCAAGACTCACTGAAGCCACATGAGATTCCCACCTCCTCACCGTTAGCACTCGGGTAGCTGAAATGAAAGTGGGAGAACCGAAGGATGCTCAGTTGCTCCCCTGCAAAGGGGGGCACGGAAGAGACAGTGAATTGGATGACTTGGATTACAGATACACAAGTGTAAAGCTTATGGAACTACATGTTTAGACAACTAATAAAAAGTCTTCTCTCCAGAGAGGTAACATTCATATCTAACTACTCAAGGTCTACTTGGGAGGCATTTAAAATAAAACAAAACTTTTAACCAAGGCCTACAGTCCTATCCTGCCACCATTCCTCTCCAGCACTGAAATCTCAAAATATTGTTAGAAAAACAAGATCTTTTTCAACATTGTTACATGGCAGGATTAAAATATGCACAATGTATTTTATAAAAATTAGATGGAATTTACTAACTGGAAAAATAATAAATAAAAGATCCTTTTAAAACTTTTTTTTTCTAGTGCCATTATTTGTTTTCTCTTTGTTTCTCAGGCTTTTGCTTGAGCAAAGTTATCACTGGATATAGGCAACTTTGTGGTATTGTATTAATTTCTGCGGAAATGAATTTACATAGGCTATGACTTTAAGTCTCGGAATACACGTGCAAAGCAATTGTTATTATCACAGGTGGGGAAAGTGAGTCATGGGGTAAACAAGGTGCACTTTGTTTGAGTTTTTTTTTTCCTCCAGAATTTCTGTTTCATAGAATCAGAATCATAGAATCATCTGGTTGGAAGAGACCTTAAAGATCATCGAGTCCAACCGTTACCCCTGCACTGCCAGGGTCCCTAAACCATGTCCCTCAGCACCACATCCACATGGTTTTTAAACACTTCAGTGATGGGGACTCCACCACCTCCCTGGGCAGCCTGTTCCAGTGCTTAATAACCCTCTCTGTAAAGAAATTTTTCCTAATATCCAACCTAAACCTCCCTTGGCACAACTTATGGCCATTCCCCCTCGTCCTGTCATTCTCAACATAGGAGAAGAGATCAACCCCCACCTCCCTACAACTTCCTTTCAGGTAATTGTAGAGAGCAATAAGGTCCCCCCTGAGCCTCCTCTTCTCCAGACTAAACAGTCCCAGCTCCTTCAGCCGCTCCTGGAGTAAGTTTCTGAGTAAACACAGCAAAAGATCAACATTTTTTGGCTTCCATTCTACTAAGGTAGGCAGCTGAGCACTTTAGGGAGAATAAAAAGCAGTATTTAACACTTTCTTTTTAGGGTTAAAGCCTCAACCTTCCCAACAAGGTCAGATTCTTGGCCTAGCCAGAAACCATATTTAATTAACATCATCAGGATTTTGTAAGGTAAGTAGATCAGCCACTAGAAGATACCCAATGAGTAAAAATCACCATTTTATCCCAGAGTTAAGACACACACGTCTGAACTGGCCCAGGCTATTGCTCGGTTTCAGTTCCGCTCTGAACGCTTTGGTTCTGCCAGAGCTCCAATGCAACAGGCTCAGTCGCTTCTCTTTTCCGAGAGGTTGACTGAATTTCACACTTTCCACGCTATACGGCCATACACTTTCCAAGAACTCAGGCCCTTGTACTGCTGCTGCTATTCCACCATTGCGTTCCTGCAGACAGTGACAAACGAGCCTCTGTTCTCATTAATATCTGCTGGAGGGTTGTGGAAAGAAAATCCATTTGTCATCGACTGACTCTCAAAAGGCTGGAAAATCTGTTTAAAACAGAGCACTGAGTGTTTTACTAAGAAGGCATCCCACGGACTGCAGCTTGCCACCAGCAGACATGGAGCCCAGTCAAGAAGGGTGATGCTCTGGCTTCTTTTTGAAGCCTCAAGAAGACCATCTGGTGCATAAAACAGAGATAATAATGCTTCAAAACATGCTTTAAATCATTAAGGTGCAAACAATGACCCTCCAGCTCAGAACACACAAATTTTTTTCAAAGAAAGAATTGTCATGGAGGTGGCCAATAAATTTATAAGAGCTCAGTCGGAAGCAGAAGATTTGCAAGAGACACCTATGCTCTCACTCTCCTCTGACCACTCTTATTCCTCATCCTAAGCAGAATCTGCAGGCCACCCATCACTGGTCTTAAGAAATGACTAAACTTAACTCTGGTTCCCACATCAACGTTAGGTGTTCTGCGGTTACCAGGTCTTTTTTATGTGCAAACTTGCACGACTAATGATCTATAGAACAACTGATCATTCAGCAAATCACGGCCAACCTTCACTGTCATGTAATGTTTATTATATCTCTATTATTGCACTGGTGTTTGCTCCCCAGCCTCCCGTTTAGGTCTTCTCTTAAGCCAGGCACAATAATCCCCATTTCCCCACCATTCTCAGTTGAATTTCACTGCTGGTTTGACACAGTGGACCACGCACTAGGAGAAAGGCCATCGTTGTAAACTGCAATTTGGAAATGTACCATTTAGCAGAGGACTGCAACTCCACAATTGCTACACTAGTGTATGACAGAGGCAATTTCTGCTGTACAGCATCACAAAGCGAAAGAGAAATCATATTCTGAACTGCATTAATGCATGAAATATGGCCCAAGCAACGGAAGAAGGCAGCTGCTATGTACCCTGTGCTCTCTGGTACCGAAGACCATAAAAATAACTCTACAGGTCAGGCTAATTGTCCATGTAATATACCAACCTCTTTCCAACCCTCAAAAAGAAAATGTGTAG
>NW_010426524.1:34221-38726 GCF_000710305.1 Buceros rhinoceros silvestris | reverse complement strand
ATGGGTAGGGAAGATACATGACAAGCGTACAGTAACACTACTCCTGAAGCCTCTCCCAACCCCTGACAAACTGCATTTAAAAAAAGTCTTGATGCAGACTCTTCACATTTTATAGCCCTGATTGACAGTCTTTTTCTTATTGATGGATTGTCCTGCTGCTTGTGAAGCTCTGATAAGGTACTTGCTGTTTCAAGAAGCATGAAGGTTCATTTTTCTCATAGCTGCTTTTCTTCTGGTAGTTTTTTTTGCCAGCTTTTGCTTGCTGGTGCTTTGAGTATTGTAAAATACCATGATGCACGGGTACGGTTTGCCAGCATATGAGTACTGAATAATATCCAGGCAAGCATAAAACACTATGACGAGATATGTTCTCTTAATCAAAATTGAAAGAGGGAAATGCAGTCTTTCTACGCAGCCCTAAAGGACAAACGTGACATTATGCTATGAGAGATGATTGTAATAACTTTCCTGCAAATCGCAGAATCTAATTGTACATCATTGCCCAGATAATGTAAAAAAACGCTCTAGAGAGATCCACAAAATAAACAAGAATATGAATCCTCTCAGAATGAGGCACGGACTTCTACATTAGTCGTTGGTCGTTTGGTTAAGACCAGAAAGTACTTACGGAGAGCACAGAGTTGCACATCGCAGCCCACCACGATGTGTGGACCATTACTCACCCTGCTCTTTGCAACGGCCAGCAAATTTGGTCTACTGGAAGCAGGCGCCCTAGCAAAATGTAACTGTGGTAGGTGGCTACCATGCTGCATAAGCGTGATCCTAAGAGGTCCAGCAGTAAAACTTAGCTGGGCAGTAGGAATTTAAGGAGGCTGAAGGATGAGCTTTGAAGTTTGCATGGTCTCATTTTGCTGGTGAGAAGGGAAGGGATACTACCAGCTATGACAACGTCCTGCTAGGCACTTCTGCTTGTCTCTTAGGACCTTCACAGGGTTTAATGCAATGGGGGTACCCCACATGGTGAGGTGGCTCACCAGACACTCTCCACATGTATTCCGGAAGGTGTTTATCCTCACTGGATGTGAAAGCCTGGCATAGCTTCAAAGAACTGACACGTTCTTCAAAAAACAAACAAGATGTTAGACCAGTTTTCTCTCCGTATGACTAGCCTGTGAAATAGAAGCATCCAGGTGGAGATGCTGGAATGGTGCCCAGCAGGCGATTTTCATGGGATGCAGCTTTGAGAAACTGTGGGTTTGATTCATTTGCTTTCCTGTAGGCATCTCAGATGGCACAGCATGTCTGAAACATCTCCGTGCAGGTGGCGAACGTGACACAGGGCCTATGGAAGAGTCTTCTGGAATAGCAGCTTGAGGCGAGGCAGGATGCAATTTAAGCAGCCTAGGTGTGGGCAGCTGAATTGAGCTATTAATATCTCAGCAACATCTACAACCCTCAAACTTCAGAGTGTTCTTTTTCCTCACAAAATCTCCTAATGCAGTAATAGTTCATTCTTTGCTCACTTTACCTCTGAGGAAAGCAAGGCACAGAAAAGGCAAGTAACTTCCACGCCGACTTCAGAGGAAGTTAATCATATGTTAGGAGTTTCATACTGCAGAACTTTGCTGCATTCGGATTACCTGCACTAGAGGTACACAGGAGAGGAAGAGCGAAAAGAAAGACATCTTAAAGAACTGGAAAGACAATCTGTTTGCCCTTCTCTGGCTATTGTGGCTCTCACACTTCTTGAAAAGATTGATCGCTTCTTTTGGTGGAACAAGAGCTAAATTTAACTCCCCGCACAATCAGCAATACTATCTGTGGCTGAATTTCCGTGTCCTTCACCGCATCCCAAACAAATCAAAGGGCTGCTCTGCTGAGATCCCAGCAGTTGCTGTTGTTTCTGCCTATGCTTACTCATCGAGCTTTTGGATAGATGTCTCAGCCTTGTAACACTAGCTGCGCATCTGGACTCACTTACACTGTCCTCCCTCTCACCAAGCTCCTCCAGTTTCCTCCTCCCCTTTGGTTTGTCCTCTACATTTACCATCGAGCAGACACTTTGCTTAATACTGCTCCCTCCAGAACATAACAACGATGGAAGATTTTACAGCACCAAAGACAAGGAGACCATCGCCTTGATTTGTTTGAAGGTTCCACCAAAAAGCCATGATTAATAACTTCTCTGATATTTACACTCTCCTGGTGACCACCTCGTTCTTTTGCCATTTACTCTGATACTCCTAGTCCTTAAGAACGAGAGCAAAAAAGGCTACAGCAGGTGCTTGAAAAACTTTTTTCACAGTATCTTCAAAGCATAAAAACTAGGATAGAATCAAATGTAAAATAATTGCCACTGACAAAACTTACCGTTAGTAATTTTTGTATTTTTGTTATTAGTGAGGTTTTTTTGGTTATTATTGTTATTTTGTACCTTATTGTTAATTATTCTAATTGGGGTTAGATAATTGTAAAAAATGGACTGGATTGCCTTTATAGTACCTTTAAAAAATTAACTTCTGAGATCTTGCCAATAGAACATTAAAATCAACTACAATGACATTAAGCACAAAAATCTTTAAAGCTGGAAGCAGCCACAATGCAATAAACAATCCTGTCTCTTGCACAGAAGGGCCACTAAAGCTCATCCTCGCACAAGGAGCCGGATATAACTTACCCTACCAAAGTCCTCGGCAGTGATAACTGACAGGCAATCTGTTTTCTCTAAATTAATCAAGTTTTTCCTGGGCCAAGAAGAGAGATATCAAATAAAAAAATCGTAATTTATCTGTGGCTACCATAGTTCTGCTTTCTTAATTTAAATTATACCTGGAAAATGAAAACTTTGCTCTTTACGGACTGTCTCTTTGGATTCATCACAGCAAGTGATGTTCGTCCTGTCTGCTGGGAGTCAAACGAAAAATAATCAAGCAAAAAGCTTTTCAGTCGCAGGCCAAAATAAAGATCACATTCAATATAACAGACCTTGAATTTAAAAGTGCTGGTGCGTTCTCCCGCTGTCTGGTTCCACGGGGTATATATAGCACACTCTTGTTTACTTTATTTAGCTCTGATGATATGCTTCCAGTGGATCAACGACCTGAAGGAAGCCAGGCTTTCACTTTAAGTAGTGATGCTTTTCAGGCTATTTCCCCTTATATTCACATTGTGGTACCTGATTTTCTGTACTCTGTTCCGAGATCCAGTGACAATATTTCCTATTGGTCCAGATTAAAAACAAATTGAACCAATTTATAATGAAAGAAATTGATTTTGGCACTGAGGAGATAGAGTTAGTGGTAAAATAGAATGTCCCCTCAGCAGAATGATGTAAAGTTGGTAAGTCTCATTTGACAGCATTACAGGTATCTCTAGGTTACTTCTCATCACAAAAGATAATTCACAAATGGAAGTGATTTCTTCAACGTAGAGGAAGAACCTGATAAAAGCTTTAAAAAAAAAATCAGAATTACTGGGGAGAAAGAGATCTGATTTAGAAGAGATATTTTGATTTGATATCTTTTTCTAATGTTGTCTGTGATATTATAATCCACATCCTTAGTCCCAAAATTACAGTTATGCCAGTAACTGTGGAGAAATGATGACAGAGATGAGTTCAGCCATTCCTGACATTGGTAGCTAACAGTCCTCACTTATTTCTCATTGCACAGCCTCGAAGACTTAACAGGTGAGTTTACTTCCCTTCCACTTCACCTCTACATTTACAACACAGGTACTAGCAGTTTGGCGTCTTATCAGTTTGGCTTCTAAGTTAATCCATATGCTCAAAGCAGTAATACAGATGTCTAACCTTGACTGCCTCCTCCTGAGCTGTGACATTTCCACAGACACAGGTACTTCTTGGGACAGGTATTGGCTGAGGCTAGCAAGAGACATCCGCATTTGGTCCAGCACGCCAGTACTAAGGTGTGGATGCTGTCCACCCCGAGGCTCCTTCACGTCCAGCAGAGACGGGATTTCTCTCTGCAGACTCAGGACTATCTTCATTACTGATACATTACTTCAGCACTGATATAGTGGAGCCTTGGGGAAACAAAACCAAAAGTTTCCAGCGTGGTTTGATCGCTTGCCAGCAGAATATTTCACCACCTGTTAAGACAGACTCATGTCATGACACACATAGCAACGCAGAACATGAAGATAACTTTGTCTAGTACTTTGCAAAGCATTTTCCAGATTGTTGTTCATCTGTGAAGGAATTTATCGTTTCTTCGTAGATTGTTAATGTGTCGCACACCAAATACCAGTGATGTGCCTGACACAGCAACACTTGCTCATGAGCTACTCTTCACTTTTGGGATGCTCCAGACCTCTCTCCTCATCCAGAGGAAGACAATGACACTGATGGAACTCTTCTGGTTGAATTCACTTCTGTCTAGATGGAATGGTAAATGAGTTTGTTTCCAAAAACTAAGGAAATTATCTTCCAACAGTGTCAAAATTAGACGGAGCTTATACACTTGGTTCAACTAATTCGGGAAATATTTGAAGCTACCCAGTCTGTCTTTCTTCTTTAAAAACAG
>NW_010426524.1:12368-34108 GCF_000710305.1 Buceros rhinoceros silvestris | reverse complement strand
CCCCCCCCCCCGAAATCTACTGCTCCACAAGACATTTATTTCAGACTTTCTGGAAGAATTTCTGAAGGAATAATCTCATTACAACCACAAATTCCCCATGACCAGCACTCTAAAGGAATGACTAAATCAGCATAATATGGCTAGCACTATATTGCTGAAGATACCAGTTTTCCTTATTGCTTTTTAGAATTATCCAGCACTTCTGCATTACTGAAGATCACACCGAAGTATTCTAAACAGTAAGGTATTCTAAAGCTGCTCAGCTAATACAGTATTTTTCTGCTTTTCTCATTAACTGCTGCTAAAGATAATCTTGCCTGTTCTCAGGAGTTTATGTGCATCATTCGTTCATGCTCACCCCAGGTCATGGCTTTATAGTCACTGAAAAGGGAAAAGCTCTGAACTGAAACGGAGGTCAGCAACGACTACCAGCAGTGGTGGTGTCAGTGCTCCAGCTTTGACACCTAGACTTTGCACGAGACACTCCAAAATATCACAGATTCCGTGGGTGCAGGGAAATTTAGAAACTAGCACTTCCAGAACTGAGACGAAATGAAGTAACAGCGGGATGCTGTGGCCATAAAACCTGTTGGTGTAGTCACCACGGCACGCTGGAGACAGCAGCGGCAAAGACAAGCTGGAGTGACCTTCACCAATAAGTCCTGTGCTACGTGGACTCTCATCTCGTCAGAGGCAAACTGTTTGCACGGAGGCTGGACAGCTCAACAGAAATCTTCATCATCACATGCAAGATGGAAGGAACGTCTTCCACAGGAACTGGGCACAGGCCAGCTACTACCGAACATCGCTGGTAATACGGTACATAGCTGAATTCAGCTGGAGAGAAGAGGACACTAAGGTAAGAGTTTTTCCCACCTTAAGAGTGAAACACTTAAGCAGGAACAAGCACAGGACAGTAGAAACAACTCCAGTCTTTCTTTTGAAGATCAGCTGTGCTCGTGTCCTGCATCCAGTTGCAAAGATGGAAAAAATCATCGCTAGTCTCCTTAAAATACCTTTAAAAATATTTAAATAAATTGGAAGATTTATCATTCTTCCCTTCAGTCTGCTCCTTCCTGCACTGAGCAAATGCTATGACTTCAACCTTCCCTTGTGGTCAAGGTTTCTAATGCTCAACTATCCTTCTGGCTTTTCTCTAGACTCTCTCAATTTGGAGGAAACTTTCTTTAGTAATAATATGTCTGAATTAAAGGTTCCTTAAATTACTGCAGGTACTTGAATTTCCTTTGATTTTCCCACCTTTTCAGCAGCTTTGAAGAATCATATGTATGAAAATAATTAGAAAGAAAACACTTGATGCATTTTAAAATCAGTGGCAGAACGAAAAGTGTTAAGCACTGAAAAATCAGCTTACAAGAGAAAATGGATCTGAAAACTGCACTGGACATGAAAAAGCAGCAAAGGAGATTAAACTACAACAATTTGATATACAGGGCTAAATCCTATGGAACAAAAACCCCACTTTGCACTCTCATCAAAACGATATCCGCTCCTCGGTGTCTCACTTCATCTGGAGCTCAGCTGTACAGTCAGTTCAAATACTCCTATCCACCATGATCACCACAAGAAGTGACTGCCTCCCAAGAACCTCGTACAGTCACTCTGGGATTGGATTGTAATCCAAGGGGGAGGAAATCGAGGCACCAGAACTGTTTAAGGGGCAGTGCCAGCCTGTAATTCATCACTCCACATGCCAAAAGGAGAGCTTTAAACTGAACGTGTAGATGCCGTGCATCAACACCACGCCTGTACAAGCATTCTCAACAACTACTGAGCAATGCAAAGAAAAGCATGTTATCACAGAGCACAAGTATATAAAAAGGCCCAAATCTCAGTTATTTCGCTCACATAATTAGATTCGCGGATCTGAGCACGTGAGAAAGACGAGCAGCGTTAGTTTCTCTATCACTCCCCAAAATAAAGCGATACATATGGCAACCATTACTCAATATTGTCTATCATACCTACAACAAGCTGTCATATTTCTTGCAGCAAAACGTTAAAAGTTAAAGATAGTGGTGCAAAATAAGTAAATCAAGGCTTGCTGGGAATAGTTCTGCAAGCGTAAAGCCTGATTCAATTTTTTTTTTTTGTATCAAATGCAGTCCCTGAAATTTTCATCTGTGGAAAATAGCTTCTGCAGCAAGCAATTTCTTAACAAAGGCATGTTTTAAGTGATTTGGATTATATGCTTTCATAAAGGATGTTTTTCACATAATGAACCATAATGGCTTTAAAAGGCAAGCAGAACTGTAGGGACTTATAAATATATATCCAACCTCTGGCAGCTATGTACAGATCAGAAATACACTGTAGTCATAACATTTTATTCATTTATAGGAACAGAAAGGAGTTTTTCTAGGAATACAGAAGTATTTGTCACCCACAGGTACTGAAAGATGTTAGACAGGAGTACTTCAGGAAATGCATGATGTTCTTAGGTGCCTTTAAAAAAAAACAACTTTTTTTTTATTTAAATGTATAACACAACGCTTCTGACTAAGATCACTGCATGCATTGTAATAGCACAGAAGCTTGTTCAATGGAATCATTAGAGTTGAGGGATAAACTGTCTGTCCAGGGATGTTCATCTCAGGTAGCTTCAGGATTGCCTTGGCTGAGTAAAATCATAGCTTTAATGATGTAAATCCCTCCAAAGACAATGGGATTAATCACGTAGGGGGGAGAATGCTGTGGCATTCAGGCCTTGGCCCACGTGTAGCAGAACTGAAGCCCACCAGTCTCGCTGGAGGGCTTCTGCAAAATCCAGCCTGACACCAAAGACTTTCTAGCATTTACGCTCAGGGTGAATATTCTGATTATCAGATGCCTTATGCTGTTGCATGATAAAAAGAACAGGACTTCGAGTACTGCAACGAAAATTGATCCAAATAACAACTCTATACAAAAGAAAGGAACTTTCTTTCTAAAACCTGCAAAATACAAACTGAAACCAGATCAGGCGTGTGTGGCACAACTCTGCAGTAACGTGGAAACGATCCATACTTGTGACTGACTGTTTTGCCTGCCTGTATGGTGCAGAAAGCTCTCCAGTTTGCACCCTAAGATGTGTTTGACTCCCTAATCTCTAGATGTTCAGCTTGGATGGAAGCATCACCCTTTATAACCAAACATAACTGTTGTCTATCTGGTAATTTACTCCGTAACCAGATGCTATGAATCATATCCAGAGGATTTGGGAGAATTTTGGTTAAATGTGTTTTAAATGTCAAGGTGAAGACTGCTATCAAGTCAGTCCCAATTTATCTGAAATATCTGTATGATACCCAACTTAGGGCAGCACAGGATACTCTACATCAGATGCTGAACATCAGAGCTGTCCCTAGAAAGGCAGCTTCCCACTGCGAAGCAGAAGGTAATGATGGTTGGCTGCTGAGGGATGCAGAAGGGATGGCCCCAAAACAGCTGCAAAAGACGTACCCTGCTCCGTGGTGTGCAAACCCATGTGCATCTGCACATGATGCCAAATTATGGTAATACAGGAGAAGGTTATTATAGACCCCTCTTGACCCAACATACCTATGAAGAAGTACTTGTACTTCAGTCTGAGTCTGAGCACCACCCGGTTGCTGAATTCCACCTCCCCGCTCCATTCATACAAGATGGTTAGGAAGGTTCTGGAAGGCACAGCTCCTAGAAAGACTACGGTTTGCAGGAAAATAGACGATTATTTCCAGAATCCTCCTATCTACTGTAACAACAACAAAATATCCCAATAGAAAGATTTAATGCATTCTACAGCAAAATGTCCCATAATAGCCAACATCTAGAAGTTGTGGAAGTTGGTCAATATTTTGCTTCTTTTATAATTTATCTCTGAGTATTAGATTATACTCTATAAGATGCAGTCTATTAAATTATGCCCAATGCCCAGTCTCTGCACAGACAGTGAGATTGCTGATAGAACTAAAATAACGGCAGTTCTGTGGAGAGGAAAAAAAATAGGAATAATAGTACCTACATCTACAAATTTTTAGAAACAAAAGTCTTTAAAGGCCTCCCCAATCCATCAGTCAATCGGATCATGGCATATCCCTTACCCAGTCCTGTTCAGGGTGGGGAAAAAGGCCCTTCAGGTATTTGCAGGGGTCGAGTTGCTTACTCTGCGGGTGGTTTATAGCCTCGGACTACGGACCAGAGATTTTAAAAAGCTGTCAGGCCAGCTTGTCCCCCTTGAGGGAAAAGGTACCGAGTCCTTAGTGTTAGTTAGCTTTGACTTTCCCAAATTACCTAACTGCTACCTTGTTCACAAAACGCCAGTACTGCGGCAGTACTCTGGCACCCTTCTGAGTAAGCACAGACTTTGCCCTTTCTCCTCAGCAAAACAACAGGTACTTTAAAGAGCTAAATGTCTGCAAACTTTAGAACGGGGCCATTACACTGATTTCCTGTCACAGGTGCCGTTTATTTAACTGTCACTTTTTGTACTTTACTGCAAATCCTTATTCTAGAGCAAGCTACTAATATCGCCACTGCTCTGACCTTGGATGTGGGGTGGCCACTGTAATCCCAAGGCTACAATCCTGCAAGGACTGTGGGTTTATTGTTTTCATTTTTATATACATATGCACACCCTCCCATCCCTGCCTATAACTCTCCAGCCTCACACAGGCATTCATTCAATCCACGGTACTACAGCTAATCCAAGTTACAAAAAACTAGAAACATGTAGAGTGCCAGGACCTCAACTCCAAATATTTTGGTCTAGAGATAGACCACCATCAGTTCGCATTGCTGGCCTCCACGGAACTGACAAAGACAAAACCGGTTGCACTGCGTGACATTTCATCCTCGATGGGAGAGTCTTGGGGCTGATCTCTCCTTCGGGTGGGCACATCCGGGTGGTGTGGCATAACTTATTCCCAGCTGACATAGGAGCTGGTACCAGCTACAGGTAGATGGTATAGCCCCATTCAGGTCTTACGTTGGCCAAGAAGGGCCAGGTTTGGGGGTTGTTCTTTTAAAAAAAGCATTAAGAAAACACAAATGAGCGTGGAACATACAACCTCAATCCTGCCATTCACCTGTTTTCAAAAATTCTATAAAAGACTCTTCTTTTTTTACTCATCCTTTATGTTACAACTGATATGAAATAGTTTAAATAAAAATATAAATACCAAAACTGTACAATTATAAAATAATTAAGTCTTAAAACTATTCTTTCAAGTCTCCTTGAAACACAATTTCTAAAAAGATTCCACTAATATAAGGTGCAAGTCAATACACTAAACTGAGCAAAACTTGTTTTTTAAACTTTTCTATTTCTGTCACGTTCATCCAACTTCCTTTTACAACGAGAAGAACTTCGTTTGTACAGAAATCTGAACCATGATGTTAAGGAAACGTTTTGACATTAAGGAAATGGTACACATCAAGTACCACACACAAACCTCTTCTGACTCCATTAATAAATTGGAATCTTGAGGGAAAATAGAGCAGAAAAAGCTTTATTTAATACACATTATAAACTTAAGGAATCAGCTGTTAGCAAGAGGAATTTTACAAATGTAATTTCCTAATTCTTCATAACAATCGCAGAGCGAGGAGACACAAACCATAACTTGACTTATGACCTATCCTGTTGCAACCTAAACTACGAACACATGAAAATCTGATGCCTCTTTTAGACTTCATGTCACGCCGAGTGACAAAACTTTAGGGCATGACTCTTACCTCAGCATTCCGGGTCTATCTATGCCCCCTCCACTGTAATTTCAATGTGACTCATGCTAATTGCTATAATCCCTGTAGGCCTGCAGAGGAATTGATGAAAATAAGGGCAGGTGATTATGTGAGGTATTCCTAAACAGTGATGGGGTTAAGGCAACGAGAACCAACAAGGTGCAACCTAAAGGAACGGTAGTGCCTGAATAATGATGCTCCTCCTCCCAGGGCACTTCTCACCCACATGCTCCCCTTGATGAAGACCCAAGGCTCTCTATCAAAAGCTCATAATATACCAATACTAACAGAACAGAATGATTATTCTTACTTCTGTGCCTTTGTATAACTTCAATCCTTTTTTATTTCCTTCGGGAGATGAACTGTACGCACTAGATACCTACTAAGATTGATAACCACAATGGAAGACCTGGATGCTGCAAGAAATCCAGTTAGTGACTCAGTAGATGCCATTGCTTCCTCAAATTTAAATTAATCCCAGCACCTCAGCATGTTGCTAGGGGGGCATCAGAGATGCTACATTTTCGTAAAAGTAGCAAAGCTAAATCCCGTTAGTCCCAGGTATCGAGCACAGCGTGTTTTTCAGAGCAGTAAGAACAAGCCGTTCAAGTTGTTACGTTCTACCTTTCTTAACTTTCTCCTGTTCTCCTCCTGCCCTCAGCCGCTGTCGGCAGTGCTGTGGGCTGGGAGACATCTGCCACATCCTTCCAAAGGAGGCTGCGTTTCAGTAGTGCCTGCAATGGTTTCTGCAGAAAACACTGCGGTCCTCACGGACGATAGAACAATATAAATGCAAAGCTGGGTGATTAATGCACAACTCTGTGATTAAGCGCAAGTCACTGTGATTAACAGGGCTACAACATACGAGTCCTCTGCTTTCTCTATCCATAATTAACTTAATTGATTCTAAATCTGCTCTGAAATTAGGATGACACTATTTAAAGCAAGGTTTTTAGACTCAAAGTACCATGTTGGTTCAGCATTTCTCGCTCTAACCTTCAGCTATTTACTATCCTGCTTCAGAATAAATACGCATCTGTGGGTGCCTGCAGATCTCTGTGTCACAGCGGCAGATTCCTGGGGAAATCGCTGCACGTGGATTACAACACTGGTCTAAATATAAATGTTTCTGAGGTTTCAGGGTCAAGTTTGGGTAAGAAAAAAATAGTTTTTATCACAGCGAAATAGACATACTCCTTATGAACAAGGACGAGGAAGGTTTTCCATTATCAGCTATGAAAGTAGTACTGGAAAGGACACAAAATCTACTAAAAATTCACAGACCGGAAGAATTTCTGTCCTTGGAGAAAGATGGCAAAGGATCCAGCTTGGGAATCTACCTTCCTACATCCCCAGGTGGTCCATGGTTCACTACAAGGTTATGCTGCTGCTGCAGGCAACACCAGGCACCGCTCTCCCTGCTCCTCGTTCACATGGCATAAATCAGTCAGCTTTGCCGCATGCAAATCGCTGCGGGCTCAGCGCCTTCAGCAAGAGCATCCAGCGACCTTCCCATCGCTGCCTGCTCCCCCTCACCCTGATGAGCAGGACCCCCTCATCACAGCACCCACAGCCAAGTATTAATAGCCTGAAACTATAGAAAGAATCAGTGGCACAAGACCAGAAATGTAAGAGATTCCAAGAGCTGCTGCCTTTTTTTTTTTTCCTTTCTTTTCCCCCTTTTTTTTCCCCTTTTCTTCAGTGCAGAACTTAGATGAAGAACTCATGACAGCGCAACTGCATAAAAATCACTGCAAGTAAATCCCATTGCCTGACAAACCGTGTGAGAAAAGAAGCGAGGAGATGAGAACAATTTACCGCAGAATGCAGGACCCTGCATCTCCGATAGCATTAAGCAGCTTCAAATACATAAAAGGACACAGTAAGATTTCCAACACCAGAAGAATTTGCACTTCAAATGCAACATACGTGAGCAATGCAAAGATGTTAATAAATAAATACAGATCATCGCCTTCATACTGTGTTTGGCTTACGAAATCAAGCGCTGTGCGCCCACAGCACTGAGACTAAATCACACGTCTCGGGCACGGCCTGAGCCCCGTGCCCCAGAGCGGCTCTTTCTGGAGAGAAATGGCTCTCGTACCGTCCCACCTCCTGGCTTGTGCTGATCAGAAGCAGCTGAGAAGTGCTGGACGTAGTCCAGGACATGCTGAACGACCCCTAGGAAATCTGGTAATCTCTGGTCAGACCAGATTTTGCCATCACTCACTCCCACCCTTTCCCTTGCCAGTATGCAGTGCACGTTCAACGCTATTTTATGCTTAACGGTTCTTTTCTTCTTGATATACCCTTTCCAATGACAAAAAATAAGAATATTTATTTCTTCATAGTGGTGTGTCTGTTCTATTAAAGAAGAAAAAATAGGAAAAAATCTCAAAAGGATATTATTTAAATTTAAAAGAAACCACTAAAAGCCAGAAAACCTGTTTTTATCAGAGGAGGGACAAAACTTCACCTCCTAGTCAGGACAACTTGGAAAGCCATCACTGCTAAATTGAAGGGATATCAGAAGGGAACCAATCAAGGGATCAAAGAGATTAAGAATAAGATGGCAACATCTAACTCTGCTGCCAGGATAATTTAGAGAAGAATTTGAAGTAACCACAGGGGAATTGACCCTGTTACCTTGTACAGGACAGAAAGCCCAGGAAGTAGCGGAGAGATTACTACACAAGAAAAAGAGGAATGCAAAGTGTTTTCTACAACTTGCCATAAAATAGAAGCTTTAACTTTACAGCACTTTACCCACAAACCTAAGAAATCAAACAACCATGCAGTCACTGCCAGTTGATCTCAATGCAATTATTTCTCCTCTGAGCAGGTTTTACATTCCAAAAAGATGCCAACAAAGATGCCAACAGAAAGAAATGAGGGCTGAAAGATAATTAGACAATCATATGGCCACAGTTCAATGACCCTAAAGCTGAGTCACATTAATAAATACTTGGAAATTAAATTGCAAGGTACCACAGTGTCTAGTTATGGACAGAAACTCATCATCTTTGGATAAGCTGAAACCCTTTGGCCTGTCCAAAAGCTATAACGTCTTTTGCCATGAGGTAAATTATACTCCAAAGGATTTTTCTATCAGTTTCAATTCATGAGATGCTGCGGTAAGACTTACTGTAGATAACCAGGCATGAAAAACATTAATAGTCTGTGAGTACAGATTTTTAACTAGGGTTAGTCTGGACCCAACAGGGCCACTCTGTAGTTGTTTGTCTGGTTTTTCTTTTTGAGTGAAATGTTGAGAAACTTTCTTCTCCCTGCACCGTATCATTTCAGATCATAAATCTGGAAACTCACAGCCAGCTTTCACGTGACTGAAGAACCTTAGCAATAGCTGTGATATGAAAGGTAACAAGTATTCAGCTCTGAAGTGTTGCCATTTGTACCTTCCCTAATTTAAAGGATATAGATATTCCTCGAGACGATAGGCTCCACGCCAGCAGAAAGTAGCATGTACTATGTGCAGCAAGGGACAGGGCAGAAAAACCTCTAGCTTGCCCCTTGTACGCTGATAGTGCTGAGATTTCTCCTGAGCTTGCATGTCCCAGATCTCCTTTTGCAGCTAGAGTTCCTCCCTTCTCTTTTTGTGAAGCACGGTGGCATACCACAGATCAATACTAAATATGCTGTCACACATCAGACAAATCCCAGGCTCAAAAAAAGCTTCCTCTGTCCGAGACACAAGGAGAGAACAACTTTCATTAAGTGAAAGGGATATTACGGATATGGTGCTGCCCCACAGCACCTACCCACACTGTTTTATTGGGGTTTACTCTTTTTCCATGGGATCCGGAGAGCATCATCTTTGCATGCTGCACAAAAAGGCCATTACATTGACGTCTCCAAATTTCAACTGGAATTTGAGGTGAGAGCTGAGCAATTCAGGGATGAAATTCTTTGGAGAACTAAACCGCTCAGTCAGCTGCTTCCATGCAGTTTAGTATTCCACATGAGAATCTGAGCAAGAGCCTGTAACTAAGGAGAATCAGAATTCCCCTGTTCAAAGCTGGCAATTATTTTCTCTCGTCTATCTACAAGGTTTGCACTTCTAAAGTCCACTTCTGCTTTAATTGACCTTTTATTCAAGAAGTGCAGCTCCTCTGTGATTAAAACCCATTATTTAAAACTACCTCCTTACTTGGCAGAACAATTTCCAACGCCTTTCAAGAAGCGTATCTAATGTTGGCCTTTAAAATACAATTACCATACCTCGATTTGTTAGAAGTACTGTATGAATAGAGAAATAGATTGTATTTTATATTAAATTCACCCATAGACTTTGAGAAATAAATTCTGGTTGAAAAGTCTATTTTATTATCAATGACAGCAAGAACTTAATTTAATTTCTACCTTTGGGGTTGTGCATACCAAGATAGCAGATCAGGGAAGTTTTGGGGGTTTTGTTTATTTTTTTTTTAAACTGTAAATTGAGACACTTTACCCTTGAGAAGTACTGTGAACAACTGTGTCACTTCCAGATCAAGACTATTCCAAATTTATGAGTTTCTCACAGAGAAACAGTGGCGCGGCGTGGGGGAGGACGACCACAAAAAAATAAATATGGAAGAATGTTACTGAAAAACTGAAAGCTATGTATATAATAAAACCTCTACTATGTGTTCTCAACATTTATTGGGTAATTTACATGCCCTCGCTTGCAGTCATCAGATTAGAAGGATGCTCTGATATTTCTGTAGTGGCTCAGCTGCTATCAGAATAGTGTATCTTCATTTTCTTAATCTTTTCCCTAGAGAGCAGATAAACACTTCCCGGATGATAATACAGTCTCTGAAAGGAAGCTGCTGTCACTTGCGTGACAAAATTGTCCTCTTGAAAAGAAATTTTGGGGACTGAAGTATTCGTTCAGTTGTTCTTCCTTCTTGAAGAAGAAAGGGGCTTTTTGAAAACGAACGTTTTTCACAACCGTGCTCACCCGGGGTGTGCTGCGCTGGTTCAGCTCCTCTGCACTGAGCTGTTCTGCTGACTCACTGTGTCCCTGGGCAAGGTGAGTCTCAGCTGCCAGCTCAGGAAAAGGCTGAGCATGGCAATGGAACTACACACTCGCTGTCACCACTTGAGGAAGCTGTGGCAAGGAGGATGCTGCCAGAAACAAAACTTATGAGGCTGAGCTTAGCTGGAAGCCCTAGCTGAAGGTTACCTCCTTCTTAGCTTTACTTAATGTAGCACAGAGAGCACCAAAATAAACATCTACTGAGAGCCTCCATGCCTACAGGCATACCAGTGACCCACCCACGGGGTGGAATATTGACACTGTCTTTTGGCAAGAACATGGAGTATTTTCTTCCTGAAAAAATGTACTGGCTGTACCATTAGCAATATGCAGTATTCCATTTATACTCACCCATTAATAGGGCCCTTGGTTTTCTAACAAAAAACCCACAAGAACTCGTTTCTACTGTTGGAAAGACCAGATTGCTCAAGAAAATTGCAATAAAAAAGAATCTTTTATTATTTCTTATAACTGGATATTTTAATTATCTCACTGTCAAATGTCTAAAGTTGTTTGACTGTCAAGTACTGGGAAGCTGCTGCAGCAAAGGAAGGAGGCAGATACGACAGCTAAATGAATACCAGATGGCTGATCGAAAGGCTTAAGGGGTGGGCAGAGACACCAGGCTTGGGTGGGTTTGCATGGCCTTGCTGGAGTAGCAGCTCCATCCTGGCTAACGAAACTCCTTTTCAGCTCTGGTGGGCACACTGGTGTGGTACAGCTCTTGGAGACATAGCTTTGTTATCACTGCGCTGTATTTTATTTTACCACGCAGACACACTTGGTTACAAATTTAGTTGAGTATTAACAATGGAACCACTCAAAGAAAGGACCAGCAACCATAGAAATAGAGCCAACCTTACCCACATACAAAAACCTTGGGCATACACTGTGGCTTTCTGTGTTGTAACAGCTTTAAGGATATCGTGCTGACAGGGGTTCTACCTAAGTGACCTTGGCTAACTCAGAAAACTGTCTTTTGAGGAGCCCTTAGCAGCACAGCACGCAGTCAAGTCGCTTCTGTGAATCACGGCTTCATTTGTTAAAAACCCCATCAATGACAAACAGGAGCATAAAAAGTTACATCAGCATTTTCCGTCCTCTTAGAAATACTCCTGTGCAAGAGGGGAACACTACACCAAGCCCCAAAGTACATCATGTGAGAAAACAACAGACCTAGTCAGCATTTCTGAGGGAAAACAACTGCTACTCCCCCAAACTGAACACGGGTACAGATATCCACTGGTGATGTCTGTGGATGCCACTATCACCTCCACTTTCCTTTCAAATGTTCCCTTTTGGTTTTCTCTTTTATTCTGTACCAGCATCTCCAAAATTTCTGGTGTCTTGTTCTGTCCTTAGTCCAACTCTCGTTCCTTTCTCTCCCAAGAAGTTGTCTCCTCAATTAATTTTCCCCTCATCATCTTTGTTCAGCACTTCTTTTAGTGTAGGTGCTCTTGACCTCCAGCTAAAGACCTTGTCATGCAATCTACCCTGGTACAATACCTCTAAGACCCATCACCTCAATTAAACAGACTCATAATTATGTAACTCTTAATTAAACATGCAGCTCAATGAATTCTTCCCAATTTAAACCAAGTACATTTTTGGTTTGTACTAGTAATTTAAACTACTTCATAATAATTTTTAAAAGCTGCATGACTTAGTTAAACTATTTCTTAATAGATTCTTTTTTAAAAAATGCGCTCTACGTAAAGGCAAGGCAGTAAGTGACCACAAAATACAACAATATCAAGAAATCAAATTTGGAGGTCAGCAAACCCAAAGAAAAACTAATTGAAGAACTATTTTAAAAGTGCACTAGAACAGTAACTAACTTTAAGGAATTGCAACGCATTCAAAAACATGAAAGAAGAAGATAATCAGATTAAATCCAGAAATATATATTATTTCCACAAGAACAATTCCTTCAGCTGCAACTGGACACCAGCTCGTGCTTTGGTATTATCATCACCAGCTACGTGAAGACATCTCCGTGCAGTCACAGCAGCACTCACCAGCCTCTCGTGACTGGGAGCCACCCCCAGGTTAATGCTACAGAGATGAACAGCCTCATATTTTAAGGCCTCTCCTAGGAATATTTCACAGGACACTCGTATATTAGCCTGCCACTCTTTGGTCCGGTTAACTTGCAGGAGGAAACCTTGCTTTCGTGCTTTGTTTGCTTGCCATATGGTCAAACAAAGAACAGATTTTTGGGCAAGACCATGAAGACAACACTAAAAGAAACTGGCTCCAGTGTCTGTCCCCCCCGACAGCAATCAGTACATGGTATTCCTAACAGCAGCAAATAATAGCAACAACTGCCTGATCTGGAAACTGCATAACAAACTGTGGTGAAAATTTGAATCAAATTATTGATTTGCGTTGTTTTCTTTTTTTTTTTTAATTTCCTGCACCATTCCCCCCCCCTCCCCTTTTTTTTTCCTCCTCTGAAGATGAGGCTATGAATAAATAAAATGAGGTCCTGAAGCTCTTTATCTGAACTTAGCAGACCTCAGAACGATCAAGGCTGGCTGTTCATCACACTTCCAAATCCTCAGTAGAAGCAATATACAGCTTCTACGCTTCCTTAACGAGTTATGAAGCACTAATTGTAAGTCAATCACATGAAATACTTACTAGCAATGTATAAAGCAGTCAGTAGCAGCTCGGAAAAAGTAATTCATAATAAATAACAAATGTTCGAATTAACTTAAAAAATTTCCCTGTTTATCTCACCATTAAATAGCTTAATTGCTCCTCAAAAAGCATTTCTTTCTTCAAATATAACCACCACCACCTAAAGTGAACACAGAGGAGTATTTAAAGCACAATATAAAAATACTCTTGTCTGTTGGTAGCGAACAGTTCATCTATGCGTTAGCCTTTCGTACACTATGTTTTAATAAACATTTTACAGATCATAAAATGGCTTGGGATGGAAGGGACCTTAAAGACCATCTACTTCCAACCCCCCTGCCATGGGCAGGGACATCTTCAACAGATCAGGTTGCTGAGAGCCCCGTCCAACCCGGCCTTGAATGTTTCCAGGGATTGGGCAACCACAGCCTTTCTGGGCAACCTGTGGCAGTGCCTCACCACCCTCACAAGTAATTACACTTGGAGTACACGTGACCAGTCTTTTCTGAGGTATACATATATGATTTCTTGGCGCATTTTCTTCCTTCATGTAAGCCAAAATTGAACAACAACAACAAAAAAAATCTATTCACAGCAAGGTGAGACTAGTGTCTCAGAGGGCAGTGTACTTCAGAACCCAAAGTTCTGAGGCAGCATGGAAGAGAGGGTAGGGAAGACAATCAGACCCATGCCTCAGATTTATGTACTTTCAGATAATCCAGTTTTGCTCTCTGGGAATCTACAGAGGATGTGAGCCTGTACGGTAAAAATTCAAGCCTTTTCTCACCAGTGAAGGCCGACACTAACAAGAATATACAGCAGCTGTGTAACTCCACTCTGATCTGTTCAGCCATGAACTCCAAGAATTGCCCAGAAAGACAAATTTCAGTTTGAGTTTTCTTCTTTGCCTAACAGCGTGTTTCCTCTGCATACAAAAAGGGCTCATTTACCAAGCACGATGCAGAGCCGTATGGAAGTGCTTCAGCAGACCTGGAGACCAGAAGGTGACATCCCCACAGTGCTGCAGGTGCCCACGACGCTTGCTTAGGGAGCTGGATACCACTGCGCGATGCTGCCCAGCGCAGAGCAGATACACCCAGACGGTCCAGTTCACCCACTCTCCCACTGCAGATGCTTCCTCAAAAGCAGCCTTGAGCCAAAATCACTGCTTTAGATTAAAACTCACTAAACAATGTGTTAAAGGCCTGAAGAAAAACAACAACAACAAAAGAAACGCAATCCCAAGCAGGTATTAGGAAGGCGTTTCTGAAATACCATGCTTGGACTCCAGTGCTCGGTACACACATATCACCAAGGGCCACCTCGGACGACCTGTTCTTCTGGAAACTAGTAAGTGAGAGGGTATTGAACAAAGACTGCCATGAAATCATCTGAACAGTTCCAAAACATGTATTTCCAGCCATAAACCTACTAGAGATGCTTCGACATGTGCAGAACCTTGGATGTTTTAAAGCTCCTGGAAAAATACTGATGGCAAGGTGCCAAATACTTCACCTTCGTGATGCCAAGAGGAGAGAGCGCACGACACGAGCAGAGTGTAGAAGGTGACACTCTCCTTTTCCGTTTATCTCCAGTAGCTTCAGTCTTGGTCTTTTACACCTCAGATTTCAGGCACGGGAGCCACAATACCCCAGGTAGAGCCAGACAGCCCAGTCAGCGCTCACTGGAGGCTAGACGCTGGAGCAAGAGTGTGTATCTGTACCTTAAAAAGCACCCCACGAATGAAAAGTTATTCCTCCTTATCTCCTATTGAAATTAAAAACAGAAAGAAAACTCAGATGAATCAAATCAGTAAAGACCTGGACAGTTGAAGAGAGGCACATAATATTCTCCAAACTACTAGCAAATGAATCTTAATTTGAAAATATTCATATAGATTACACAATTCAAGATTTTACTCAGATGAGCTCTTTCAGTTTGACTCACTTCCCTTTGATGTTAAAAGCGGGGGGTGAAAGCAGCAAGTACTGTACTCTTCAGTGTAAATAAATGCTCCTGATTGTATTTCACCTCACAGTAACATAAGACCCACAGCGTTTCTACACAAACGAGTGCTCAACACGTAACTGCTCCAGTTACGTTCATTATTTCCACCTGATTTTTATCATGGCATTTTTATTCAATCTCTTTTCCCATTCATGAGAAGGTCAACAGGATTTCAGGAATGCTGGAAGTACCTTATGAGTAACAGGGATCTGGGAAATGAATCTCATTTGTAGGGGGCCTGAGTTGGCAAGATCACACTGGGGTCGGCAAGCGAGCATGCTTAGTCCTTCAGCAAGCTAGTACTGGGAAAACACGTTAGCTGAATGTCCGGAGCACCTTCACCAGTGAAGATCATTTAGCAGCTTCCAATAGGGGGGCTTCACCTGGCCACACGGGCCCCCTGTAACCATGTCACTGCCCTGGAGTTTAGGGAAGCGACAGCATAGGTACGTCACAGCAATGTGAGACTCACGACAGGCATGTATTTAGTAACCTGCCACACAGTTTTCCACAGCTTGTCTCATGGTTTTTACAACAAAGGGAGTATTTGCTCAATAAATGTCTCACTCTGCTGTCTCTGTCTGTAGCTTACGCGTTTAGGTGCGTCCTGGTGCCTACACACTGCTCTCTGGGAGTTACACGTTCATCAAGATTAAAATATGTCCCCTGGATTCAGACATCACAATCAAGGCTTGAGGGCAAAACTGTGAGCCATCAACACATTAAGTCATTCCAGCCTTGGCAGAAGACAATAGCTTTCAAGTCAAGAAATAATTCATGCTGAAAATAAATAATTAAGGGCCTTATTGTGCCTTTAAGGTAGAGTCTTATCATCCTGGGACTAGTTCACAGATACACCGCAAAGCCTGGTGCCTTCTGCAGCCTCCAAAGGACTGTCAGAGCAGGGCAAGATGATACCAGGCTTGAAGAAGTCCTGTTTTCCTTGTAATTGATCTGTAAGCTAGAACCTCACCATAGTCCAGCTCCTGCAAACAGCCTGCTGTTAACAGCGCCATTAAAGCAGTTTTAGTTTTCTTTTCCAGCCCATAAGTCCCTCTCCCTTACTCCCTTTCCCTCCCCCTCTGGGGAGGGAGAGGGGTTAATAGCGAGCATCTGCCATTCATCTAGCGGCTGGTCCGGTCTTAACCCATGACACACACACCGCCCTGTGAAGAGGAAAGAAAGCGTGTGCCACCGGCACACTACGCGGGCTGGTTTGTAACTGCTGATAGCACTTCTAGCGAATGACATCTAAGGTTGGAAATTGCCATTTGGATCCTCCCAGAGCTCCCCTGAGGAGGTTCCAAAAGTCACATCTTGACACCATTATTATTATGACGCGCCACAACAGATCAACGTCTGTGACATGTTCTCTCTTTGCATGGTGACAAGAAGCGAGACACATTAATATTGCTAACAGAGCAAAATTTAGAGAGAAATAACTGCTACTACAGTCTGTCTCCAAATGACAGAGATATCCTAAATGACGGGGTGTTCTGTGTTACTGTTTTATCCCTCTCCCCTCCACAGAAGCAGGGGAAGCTACAGTCTCCCTGTGGATGCTCATAGATTTGCTCTAGCAGGAAAAAGCATTCCAGCCAAAGAAGCGAGGACTGTCAGCTCAGTAAATGTCAAAGAACTTAAAAAATACTTAATAAGGTTTCCCTGCAGGCATTAATGATTCCATGGCACATATTTTATCTAAAAGCAGCAAAAATTTAATCTCGTTCATAAACAAGTTCATCCTAGCATTCAGATTCAAGACTGTGCAAGATAAATATTTATAGACTGGCTTTTGCAACTTGTCATGTTCTAGCACAGATCTTCATCAGCAAACCACGACAGCGGTTTGGGGAAGAAAAGTCCAAAGCTTCAGAAGATACGGCAGTGTCCCTGCCTTTAACATGGGAGTGGCTCTATTTTGCATTTTAAATGCATCGAATACAACCAACTGTTCTTATTTTGGGATGGACTCAAATCCTACTTCAGTCTCCTACTAGTGACATCTAATTCCTTCCTATTTAAAACCATCTTAGTGAATTCATAGCCCTTAGGTACCTTCAAGCCAAGCCACAACTTACAGACCAAATTTCTAAAGTTGTATGATAATTAAATTTTGCATACGTGTCCTTAAAAAAACGGCCATCTAGAAAAGAGTTCCCATGACTTGCACAGACGCCGAGCTCTCTTCAGCCACCTCAGTTAGCCCATAAAAGTGTACAGTGAAGGTGCCAAACTTTGGGGGGGATATGTCCGTAACTTCTACTCTGGTTTAAAAATAACTTCCAGAAGAAATCCAGAAAATTTCTGAGAAAGCATCATCACCAGAAATGCTACTTATAGTGTTGCACTCATTATCAGATGATGATTCTTCCACATGACAGAAGTCACAAACTTTACAGGGCTCCTAATGGAGAAAAGAACACGTGCAGCGTGCTTCTCAGAAACAGACAGCAGAGAATCCACACTCACATTAAAAGCATTGTTATCAGTGCCCTCATTGCGAATCTTCCTTCAGAGAATGGAGTAATTCCTTTCTCGGTCAAGGCATCTCTCTGGACTCTCTGGAGTCCTGGGTGGAGCAGTTGAAGGCTTTCTTGCAGGCTGAACTTTGGTATAATCCATCTCTGAATCACCAATCAACCAGAACAAGAGACACAAACCCACTGCAAACCAGCTTTAGTATTTCTGGTGACCGTGAGACCCCACGTGTCCAATAACCTCACCACGAAAGTGTTAAATTTCCCATGTATTAGAAGGTCACTGTGCAGCTTTGATGACACATGCATGAGGAACATGCACTTCTTTAGGCTTCATTATTACCATGTCATACAGTATTAGGCAATAATTAATAACATAATTTGATTTTCTCCTCTGTATATATAAACATTTGATGTACATGCAGCCCTGAGGAGTCTCTGGTGCAAGGCTACCATCTCTCAGATTACGAGGGAACACTTCTGTGTCTGAACCCCCCTAAGTGGTTACTTTCACCCTACTGATACTATTTTGCTTTTCTCCCTGCTTTGCAAAATGCAGTATTTTCAGAAAATTTTCCCTACCCAGGGAAAACCACCCATGTTGTAATGAAATTTTCATCACGACACCCAGTAATACATAGCTCACTTGTTTCATGTCATCTAGGGGGCTCAGAGTTTGCAAGTATGATGCTTCGAAGAAAACAGAATAGCAGGCTGCCAGAGCACACTTGTCCTGAAGTATGACTTGGCCCCATCATTGCTTTCTCGACAGTGAACAACACTGGTATTTCAAGCAAAGAACAAGTTCAACATCAGAGAGCAAGAAAAATACTTAAATAACTAAAACCTATTCTCCTGAATAGACATACAATCACGTACAGAATTCAAAGCCTTTGACCCACTTCCCAGCTCTTGTTCTGAGTTGAGGCAGCGTGTCCAAGGGTATCTGCCATCCCTCCTGTAGGTACTGCACGCTAGCCTGATCTGCTCACCCTTGGCAAGTAGGAAGCAACAGATTTTGTTGCTAATGTGTTTTCCGTCCTTAACACTATTTAGTGGCTTCAAGCTTTCAGTGAGGTTCACTTTGAAAGAGGTTCTGATCTAACTTCCTATACGGGATCTCAATCCATTGTGACAGGTCATAAGAAAGGGTTGGTCCCCTAAATTAAATAGCATAAAGCTGTGGAAAGGCCCTTTCTGCCTTTTGACTTCTCCCATCAGTTAGATAAGGATTAATTCATACCTCAGAACTGTAAGGAGTAATAGACCTAAAGACATAATTTTTCCATACTCCTGTACTGAAGCAGGGTACAAATAGCCACGCCAGCTCTGACACGCGTTGGTCTGAACTGTTCTATAAAACACAAGCCAATAAAATACAGCCTAAGAGATTCGCTGACTCTGTAGCCGCTTTCAGTGCTTCATCATCATTAGAGCCAACTTCTTCCTAAGCAGCAGCCCAAACCTTTCTTTCTTCACATTGAGCTGTTTGCACCTTGACCTACAGCCAGCTGACAGAGAAGACAGCTCATCACCATCATCTTTAAAGGTAAGCAAAAGCACTTTCACTCATGAGAAACTTCATGTTTTCTGTTCTAGACTAAGAAAACTCCATTTGCTCAACCTCATTACAACTCCTTTTCTCCCTAAACCTGTGTGCACCTTCTGTGCATTCTTCAAGGAATTGTTGCCCAGAGCTATACAAAGGACACCAGCTGAGATCTTAATGTCTGTCTTGAGTAATTGACATTCTGCATTTTCATAAATGTTTCTGCACTAGCTTTGATCACGTCAAAGTTAAGCTCTTCCTTGGACTGGCCTTGTACTTTTGGCTTGGGCTCGCTTTTACTGAAGTTCAGCTTGTTGGTTCTGTTTGCCAGATTATTTTGGACCAGCATCCCGTCCTCCGTTCTGCCTTGGGACACCTGCGCTGGTCTGAAGTCAGTCAGACATACGTTGTCTATCTATCAAGTGGCAATAGATGCAGGGCCAAGTTAGCATGACGTTGGAGACATTAGCCAGAGTCTTTCTTCTCCAGCTGCCTCTTCCCAGAACAGCAAACAATCCTTTCTTTATACTGATGTCCTCCTTGATCCTGCTCCCTCTCTCCCCCCCATAAAACCAGGATTTTCTGACATTCCTGGATTTACCCTCCTCCCTCTAATACACTTGATGTCTTCTCCACCAGTTCACCTGTCCTCTTAGGACTCCTTTTCATGGGTATGGAGTGGAAATGTTGTTCCTCCCACTGAGCTGTTGTATTAATACAAACACAACTTCTCGGTCAGCTGTTTTGAGATGTTTTCAGTACTTCCATACACAGGTGGATTTCAGAGATACTGAAGTGACTGTTCAAGCTCTGTTTCCCTCCACCAGCCCACCTGCCCCCCACAACTCAGCCTGAAGCAATTTAAAGTAATTTAAAGTTATCATCTTCATCTCATGGCGAAAGTGCTCTAGACGGAGCACGCACATTTGCCCAAGGTCCCTTACCTGAGCCATGTGCCACCCAGCCCGGCATACATTAAGACATTTGTTTGACTCACAATGTTACAGCTCAACATTTGGTTAATCGTTTTTTCTGCTTGAAACTCGCTCAGCATATCTACACCTTTTATGAACTTCCCTCGAGGTTGTAGCTGGAGTCCTCCACAGGGCAGCGGTGATGAGCAAGTCTCCTGTCTGAACACTGCTGAAAACAATCTCCAGAGCAAAACACTTCAGCGTTTCACTGGAAGTATCACACCACAGTAAAGACCAACGAGCTGACAAAACCGCAAAAGAAAAAAGGAAATTTTGGTTTAAATAATGTCAGAAAAATAATCAATGGGGCAGACCTTGTTTCACAGCTATCACATAAGATAGCAAAGAAGGGAGAACTGCTTAGATTTTGAAGTAGTCATTCTACCACTCACCTAAAAATATATCTTACTTGAAAAAATCAGAAGCTTTTCCCCAAAACTTTCTGACTTAATAGAGAGAAATAATATTGTTATTAGTTTTGAAAATAGATGTTATTCTGGTTTTATGTCAATTGGGTTGCCAAAGTGTTTCCGATTAAAATGTTTAATAAAATTTAATAAAACTCAGATGCCCTGACTATGCTGGTGAGTCTGATTCTTTAAGTAAGGGGCTCATGGAACAGCAAGAAATAAAATTAGTTTGGGTAATTTCGCTGTGAATTAAAAGTATAAAGAAAATTTCAGGACAGGATTAAAGTAATTGACAAAGTATACTCAATCTTTTATACTCTAAGGGGCACTTTTCAGTTGAAACTTAATTTTGTTCTCAGCTTAGAAAAGAGTTTCAATGGGAAAATTTCTACCACCCATAATAACCGTATTCTTGTTCCTCAATTAATATCAGAGGAATCACTTGCAGAGCATTCAAAATACTTTGTTACCGTGCTGTTATTTGCAAATGCAATTAAAACTAACACAGAAAGAAGTTTCTCACATCCCAAAAGATGACCTGCAGAACACTACAAAAATAAAGCTCGGAGCTAGAAAAACTAGAGAAGTGATCAAGATGAAAGTCTTTTTAAAGTTGGTGAGATCTGAGGATTTCCTGACACCCGTCTGCTGGAAGGGCAGAATTGCTGACACAAGTTTTTATCATCTGGGCTGTGTAAGGTTAACAGTCTTCTGTCGCCTCTTTTGTTCTGGCCATAGAGGAAAAAACAATGACTCCTAATGAAAAATGCATGCAAGCACACAACATCAGAGGTATTTTTTGGCTGTCACTGGACTCAGCCTGAGCTTTTCATCTCAACAGAAGAGACAGAAGAGGTTTGAAACATTTGTTTTCTGAGCTGCCCTAGTCTTAAGGGTCTTGCGCTCACTCTT
>NW_010426524.1:0-12276 GCF_000710305.1 Buceros rhinoceros silvestris | reverse complement strand
CTCTTTCCCATCCCCATGTACTTTGAGGCTGGGGAAAAAAATAGAAGATAAATATGACCTATCCAGGAAAAAGAAAAGAAATGCCATGTTCTGGTTTATGCTTCAATAGAAGGGAAAAACATATATAGATTGCTATCCTGGTTTGAGCATGTAATACTGCAAAATATACCACAGATCTCTGGAACAGTTTCAGAGATGACCTTTTTATTTGTAAATATCCTAAAGGTCAAAGGATGCTATCGACTCCTTCATGCAGATCTCTAGACTGCAGCAGAGCAGAGCTTTACCGGTGGATTTACAGCTGGTCTGCATTTTGTTTAACTGCATGTTAAACACAGACCAAAAATACAAACTGCCTGCAAAATCAGATGGTAAAAAAATTACTAGGTAAAGAACACATGGGGTCTTACCCTGTGCTTCAGAGTATCTGTTCTGTCGGGGAAAAAAAAATAAAAGAAAGGAACATTAAAGAATTAAGAACAAAATATGCTGCAACAGCATTAACATATAAAAAACCTATACATATAAATAGTCAAAAATCTATCAAGGGCTATTAAACATGAAGTTATACTTTGTGGCAAAGGGGAGTGGTGGAAGAGGAAGTACAAGCCTTCCACTGCATGGAAGCATGTTTGCTCAGGCAGTGAGATCCTCTGAAAGACAAACGTATTGTGAGCTGTAAGGTCCGTGTTCAGACAACCCCTTCAGTTTGCGCTTAGCTTTGAACTAACCAAATGCCAGCACAGATTAATTGTTCATTATTATTTTAGTATTTCGGTTTATTATTCCTAACTGGAGATAAAGCAAAGCACATCTCACTAAGGTTACGCTCAGGACCCATATGAGAAACCAGAGGACTATGAAATTTTACTGTCTCAGGTTCAGTCTTTACAACGGTCTGGAGCCCTTCCCAGGATCAGGAGCTGCCAGAGGAGGCTCCTCTGGAAGAGGCTGCAGATCTATCAACTGCAGCTACAGCCCTCTGTATGGACCGTGACAGCCTTCGGGAACGCTCCCTCCTCAGATGGCTGAAGTCACACGCAATCCACTGCCACATCGTGACGTACAATCAGTCTATCAAGTACCACTGTAACTGCATTAAATACTGCAAATCCCAACGGAGAAGCAAATGAAGAGATGGCCCAGAGCCCACACTGGTAAGGCAAAAATAATCCAAGCAGCAGTAGTCACTCATGATGGATAAAAACATTTTCAAGGCCTTTGCTCAGATTTTACTTTATTTCTGCTCAGGCAGCCCTTCCACTTGCAGGGGAGTTTGCTGGGAGCAGGGAGGCTGAAATGAGGTCCCAGGGCACGGGCAGAGGCTGGGCAGGGGCTGTAACGGCCCCGCAGGGCCCTGACAGCTAGAATTACAACTAAAAATAAAAAATCTAGTTTGGACACAAAACCTTTTTTTTTTTTGCCCAATGCTTTTGGAATCACGGATGATTCTTGCCACAAACAACTGAACATCTTGGTCTATCTCTCAGGGCAGCAAAATCCTCAGTAAACAGGTAAGATCTGTCATGTGTATAATGAAACTTGCTGTATTTGCACGTGTGATGCCTAAATATATTTTCAACAAGGCTCTGCATGTACACGGGACTGTCCCAGGGCACAGAAGTTGCTGCAGCAGGCAAAAGCAAGGTGTGAAGAAACACTCTTCATCTTCCTGGGTCCGGAGTTCCCAGGCAGGAAGGTACGTGTAGCTGCATTGAACACATCGATACAGCTTATACGTACCAAACAACCACACCACACACGTGGAAGAAAGTCTAGCCTGGAACTACTCCCACACAGCAAATACATCCAGGAAATGTCAAATAAGATTTAAAAAAAATTTCTCCAGTTCTCTGTTGAAGTGTATGTGTGTGGGAAGAGGAGGGTGCCTGGGGAGAGCCTTTCCTCCCTGCTCTGGGAAACAGTAACATCTCCACCTGGTATCTTATACCTGCAAGCGTGTTATTTCTTGACGTACTATTTCTTATCACTGGATTCCTCAGAAGCATTATGAGAGCAAATTAATGGCAGAGCACAGACACCAGAAAGTTGATGGGTGCTGCAATTCAATAATTGTATACAAAATCATTTTACAGTGGCAGAACGGCACTCTGAGAGCATCCCGCAGACAGGCTGAAGCTAAATATGTTGAAGTAATTCCCAAGTTTTCCTAGTCAGCATTCCTGTATTTACCTGCGGGGTTCCTGTATTTACTGACCCACTCCATATGGTCCCGCCACTTGGCAACGTGGTCTGCCAGCTGACTAGTAAGGGGGCATGATTCCGAATCGAGACCTTCTCCACAGAGGCACTGCCATCGCTTTGCTGCTCAACAGAACTCACGAAGCCATATGATAAAGAAGGAGCAACTCAGGCTCTGATGAAGCAAAAGCTGTTGTGGAGATGAATCAATATGTTTAACAAAAAAAGCAAACCAAAAACAGAACCACAAACAAAAACCCCAAACACTCTCAGCTACAGCGAATCCACCTCCACTGATACCAGAGAACTCACATACGTGAGCCAAAGGCTGGCAAAGGGGCAGAGGAGCCCCTGAACTCCACTCCAGCATTTCAGGGACCTGTCAGGAAGTCGGTCCTAAACCCATGAATGACAGGAGTTCCTGAGGTACCCAGGATCTTTTCCATCCTCCCTGTTTCTCCACAGCTCTCGGTTCTTCTGACCAAAGAAAACTGCTGCTGGTCTGCCCTGCTGAGGACAGCCGTGTGCTCCCTCGCAGGGACGAGGGTCAGAACTGCAGCACAGACATAGGTCAAGGGCAACGATTCTCATTCACTGTTTGGAGTTCGTGAGGCAGCACCTGGAGTAATACTGCATCCGCTTCTTGGACGGAAGAGAGATGTGGGACACTAGAGACAGTAGAGAGGGGCCCATGGAGGACCACTGAGAAGGGAGCTGGGCTTGTTCAGCCAGAAAACAGCAGAGCTAAGGGATGGAAACCTGTTTTCTATTTCGAAATACCGAACTAGTCATTACAGAGAAGACCAAGCTAAGTCCTACTCTGAGGCTCACAGAGAAAGGCATAGAGCAACAGCCACAGGCTGCAACAAGGGTAATTCTGAGCAGATACGAGGGATAACAGAAATCCCCACAAGATGGTGAAGTGCTGCAACAGGCTGCTCAGAGAGGCTGGGCAATCTCCAACCTTGGAGATATTCAAAGACACAAGTGGGCACACTCCTGAGCAACCTGATCTAGCTTTGAAGTTGTCCCTGCTCAGAGCTGGAGGAGGAGAAGTCAGCCTCCACCGGTCTGTTCCAGCCTACATTGTTCTACAATTCTAAAGCCAAACTTAAATGAGGGATCAGTTGCCAGTCTGGCTGAAAGAGAAGGAAGAGGCAGGGATGGGACCAGGGACTGCACAGACTGTATACGTGATTGAGAAATGCACCGAGAAACACTCAAAGGGAAAGGAGGGGAAACCATTTGCTTTCATGTTTTAGTAAACCCATGTCAGGTCTTTTTCCTTTATAAGATAAAACCCCAACTCTATCCTTCTTCCAAAACATGCAGGAATCAGCCTGGTACACTGTCCCTTTCTATTCCTTGTGATAATGTTGCAGGGGGTTTTGTTGTTTGTTTTTAATTAAACAAATCAACATAAACAGTTTGTTCTTCAAAAAAACAAAACAAGACGAAGGACCACTTCTAGGCTGGTAATTGTTTGGGTCTAGCCTACATGTTGCACACCTTCAGCCAGGCCTCGAGTGAAGGGAAACAGATAAAATAAAGTATTGATGTGTGCAAAAAGAAAACGGAGCAATCAAACTGCAGGCACATTCCAATATCATCAACCGATGGGTACCAACAGGCAAGGAAAAACTAGCAAGATTAAAACCAGTGACAGACAGCCCCAAACTGTCTGTCTTCATCCCTCTGTGCCACTGTGTAGGTGTTCGGCGGCACAAGGGGAGCAAGCAAAAGGCTTGAGCCGGTGAGCCTGCAGGCACCCTTCAGACCATCCGGACAAGTCGGTGTCAGGCACTTCCCCCCGGCTGGATGCAATAGCTGTGCAGGCGTACCCAAATGTGCTGAAACAGTTATAATTAGTGGCAGAACACACAGGCTCAGCGAATTAGAAGTATTGATTTACGCAGGCCATGGGTAGGTCCACCAGGGAAGGTCAGCTGAACTTTATGATCCCAGGACAGATTTGCTGCTGGCGGAGCCAGGCAAACTCCCCCAGAGCAGGAAGGTGGCTCAGTTTGTAACTGCTCAAGATTTCACAACATGGCTCTGCCATCCTCAAAGTAAAAATTCCTCTTACCTCAGAATATATATGCACGCCTTACTACACCTGTAAGCACAGGTGTGATTTGCAGAAAGCTTTGCTGCCAGCTACAACTTAAATCCAGTCCCATGCAGAGCCAGTACAGAGAGTACCTGTAGTATTAAACCTCGTGCTAGCACAGTGAACCGGATTATATTTAACCCACAGAGCCTCATCCCGCTGTGAATAAAATTGGCACGAGCAGAAATATATCGTTAAAGGACAGCTACTATAGTGATTTGACATCGTGTTCATCATAATTTGTAATAGGGATAAATCCTAAATACAGTGGCAGATGTAATCAGTGCTTCTGAATGCATGGCTCTGACCTCAATTCTTTTATTCTGGCTAAACTCCCACACAATTCAAAATCAGGTTTTGTATTGAAACAACTCAAAACATTAAAAACAGGCAAAGGGAATAAATGGAGCCTAAGTAGAGAGCTGGTTGACACTAACACTGCCTACTTCTTCCTGTAATACGTATATGAGAGTAACCTGCATAGTCCACTACATACAATTTATCCCGCACAAACCAACCACTGCCTTTTCTTTGGAGGGGGGTGAGGAAGGAAGAGCTCTATCACTCCTGCACTCAGGGAACAAAGGAATAGTCAGATCCCAGACGGGAGTACTGGCATTTTCTCATGTCTCTAGGAAAACTAGCTACTGCAGATTTTATGGACCAAACACCACCACACGCCCACACATCCAGGATTAGAAAACCACTCGTTGTTTTAAATTATTATGCTCTTTACTATAGCTCTGGTTTACATAACAGCAAGAGTAACTAGATTTGATATACTACAACAGATACGCTCTTCTGGAAAGTATGATATTAATTGTTAATCTTAACTATTTTCCATTTTTTCTAATACAGCTATAAAAGCATTTTATGTCAGACATAAGAGTGTTGATTTTTGTCCATATCTGAAACCCCAGTCCTCTCTTCTTGTTTTTCAGGATGTGGAAAGATATTACGAAGTTACCCATTGCCCTTTCATTTTAAGTAGGTAGCCCCACTAAAACTCTCAGCTGGAGTTGCTGGCCTTTGTAACCATTGCGTCACTTCAGTCCTCTACCAGCACATCTTGTGGGTATCAGACCCAGCTTCTTCACTGTTTACCAAATTATAAATGCTTTAAGGCTGAGTTCTTGAATTCCCACAGCATCATAATCATATAAAAGTTATCTGGCCACCTGTTCAGGATCCATTTATATTAACACGAGTGTGCTTGCTCTCCACATTGCCGTCAAGTTATGATAAAATTCTCTTAACGCTGCAAACATGAAGAACGCTTTTTAAAATCTTACTTCCTAAGTAATATGGAAAAGATTGTAGAGAAGGTGTAATGGTTTCCTAACGATTTTAGACAGGAGTTGCATTTTGTTGTGAAACAAGACCTACAAAGAAAATCTCCGTGTATCCCATTCAGGAGAGATAGACTCTTCCAGCAAGCGTCACAAAGCAGGGAACTTCGTGAGTGACCAGACTTAAAAATCTTTATCATGACCAGACACTGGTTGTCTACCAGCTTCCCATTGCAACCGCCATCCCACAGCAGGCTGGTGCTCAGTTCAGTCCAGCTCCCAGGGATTACTCTCATTCCCGTCAAGGGATGCCCAGTCTGACCATGCATCGGTGCCAAGCATACGCCTTTTACATGTCTCTGTTTTGTACCTGTCCAGCAACTTCACTGTGCATCAAACTAGTCCGGTCCTAAAAATCTTCTCTTTCTGCACAAAAGCACTAGGTTAGGCATAAGAAAACAACGTGCTCTCACAACCTGTTTTGCTAATATTGTGAGATCCAGACTAAGGGCGTTTAGGATGCAGACCCGTTTTTTTCCTGGTTGAACATAAATGCAATCTCTCACTCCCGCAACGCACAGAGATACTCCCCTGCCCAGGCATGGGGCTTTACACCCTTCAGGTGAGACCGTGCCTTATGCCACACCAAATGAAGGCTTGGAGAACTCCTGTTTTGCTAGAGGAGACACTGGATGGAGATGAGGATGCAGATGACAGACCATGATTTCACAGAGTAACCTAAAACTACTCCCTGTGTCTCCCCAAAGCCACCATTTCTAGACAATTGAGGAGTGCAAGGTGACAACCCTCCGTACCACACTCAAGCAGGTGCCAGCAGCAGAGAAAGGCACGTTCAGGAATAAGGAACAGAGGTAGCAACGATGATCGATGAGGAAGGTCAGGGCGAACTGAGCTCTTCTGAAAGTCCCAGAGCTGGAAACCTTGGCTGAAACACTTCACTTTTCAGTAGCATGGCAGGTAATTTTGGCTGATAGGAAACCCCCTGCTCACTACTGGTACTGCTAAGGCTGGTTTAGAGATAGACATAATCTGTTGGTTATGTCTATATGTACGCATAGTGGAAATGAGTCTGTGACTCTTCAGAAAGCCTTTCCTCACCTTTCTGCCATTTCCACTTATTTTTTATAAGACTTAATAATAAAAGACAGAAATCCATCACAATCCAGAGGTGGTTTTTTATCAACACTTAACGATAACACCTTCCCTGAAGCAAACCAAAAGTACCCTGAGCTTCACAGAGAGGAAGGAGGAATAACAATACTGTGCATGAGACTGACTTTTCACTGCCTTTTTTCTTTTTTCAGATCCATTAAATGTGCAAATATTCTAAGATGCATTAATGTGTAATAAAATTTACTTGATTGGTGACTGCTTTCATGCAAGTAAGGATTCTTTCCGTATAATGGATGTAAAAATAATATCCTGCTTTGAGCCAGAGGATGGAAAAGCCTGGGCTGGGTTTATATTACTCTAATGTCGCAAACACTTCTGAAAACAGATACCACTGAGCAATCCACCACCACTGGCAAACAGCGTATGTTGTGGTAAACCTCGGGTAGGGTGGACTGTTGACGGGCTTTAGCAGACATTGGTGTAAGGGCTTTGACACAAACTAGAAACTGGATACTAGAGGGGAAAAATAATTTATTGCTCACAAAACCAGATCCTTAGGAAAAGTGACTTAGCAACCAATATTGCATAGTGCCTCTTTTAAAATGAACTTTTAAAAGGCAACCAGTTTTTTTTTTTTACATTCTTTTCCAGATAAACCCTGCCTGTAGAAAACAGCCCTCACTATAGAAACCAGTATTGAATGGAACAGAAACAGCACAGTCTGAGCTGAAACACTGAGCAAAACATGCCATACTCAAACTTGCATTCATCCTGCAGTCTGCAAACACGTGTTCTTGATCCAAAATAATTGTCAGTTCAGATGCCATTCAAATGGGGGGGGGGGGGGGGAAACAGCACAGTCTGAGCTGAAACACTGAGCAAAACATGCCATACTCAAACTTGCATTCATCCTGCAGTCTGCAAACACGTGTTCTTGATCCAAAATAATTGTCAGTTCAGATGCCATTCAAATGGGGGGGGGGGGGGTGTGTGTGTCAGATAAATTCCCTCCTGATTTGATTGGCTGTCAAATCAACCTAGATTCTCAGCCAACTTGTGAATTACCATTTATTTTTACCCTAATACGAAACTTTGCACAAAGGATGCTGGCACTATGCTTGCCACAAACACGTTCTTGGATGGGTGCTACAGGATAACAAGATGCCAGGGGGGTGTTAAGCATAAAATTCTCTTCAGCTCTGCAAAATGTCAGTGAGGTTTGCATTTTCTGAAACATGCTTTTCAGACCCTGGAAGCACGGATTCCATAAAAGGGGAGTTTTTTAGTACAAGAACAGAAGGCAGAAGTTCATTCAAAATCCCTGAGGTACATACAGCACCTTGACTTCACTGAATCTGGAGTGACAGCACTGCTGGGCTAAGCCCTAAGGTGACCAGTTGGGTGAAGTTCCTGTGGACTCCGCTGGAGACCCTAATAAATAAAATCACTTATGGCTGTAGCCCACTGCAGACTCCTTCACCTTGCACACTTACACTTCACGCACTGCTGACTTAATTACTAGGCAACACTGCTCTCTGCTTCACCTTCCCTGCCTTTCAGCGTCTCCCCAGGTACTCAGCGCTGCCGATGTGGGGTGCTGTCACTGTATTCCCAGCTTCCCACCATGCCGGGAGGACCTTGGCCAGCCCTGCAGACCCTGGGGGAATAGCCCTGTTCCACCGGGACCATCTGTCCCTCCTCTCATGCACAACAGGAGGCAAATAAAGCAAAGTGACCATTCGCTACTCCTCGGGAGCTGCACCGTTTGGGGGCTCGCTGCTGATTTTAAATGCAGTCACCTCTGAAGCGTGCAGCTCTGCTCACCTATCAAGTAACCAGATGCCGCAGCAGAAATCAAATCATTGTCTAAACGGTTTTGGTGGTTAAGTCTGCGACAGCTTGTTTGGTTAGATGTACAAGAAGAGAGGAAGGGAAAGAAAAAGCAGAAAGGAAAGGATGATGGGAGAAGAGAGGGACAAAGAGGGAAGAGGGGAGATGAACAAACATGAAGGAAGATACCACTGTCCTGATGCTAACTCTGCCCACACACTTCTGCTGAGAATTAAGAAGTAACATCAAGTACAATCAACTATTTTGGCAGTTTGCAAGACTGACACATCATAAAGAATATATTAATTTCTCTACTAATTAATCCACTAAACTACTCGAGAATATAGAAGAAGGGCTGTACTCTTCTTAAAAATCAAATAAATTTCCCTGCACTGTTAATCTTCCACATTCCTTGAAAACCAGCTTCCATATTTCAGATCATATCTCATCTCCTAACGCCTGGCTTGTGTTTGGACCTCAGCCAGCCATCTTCTCACCTGGACAGTCAGTCACCCCATTCTGCGGTGGTGGTTTTCCACTTGCCGCTTCCCATATAACGAACGCGCTCCTTCACCGCTCCCTGAAGGTGGTCCCGCAGTGACCCCGCCGTGGCTGCAGCAGCGAGCCAGCCCCCGCCTGCCCAGGGTCCCTTCACTCACTACCATGCCCTTTTCTTCCCTGAGCAAGGTGGGACATCAGCCCTCAGCCTCCACCAGACCAGCCTGTCTCCGGACTGGGCTGCGCCTCTGCCTCTCTTCAGGCCTGACTACACCCATGAATTTTTCTTTTCTTTTGTTCTGCCTTTGATCCCATTCCCCTGTGGTATGGATTTGAAAAACAGGAGGAAATCAATTAAATTTTTTCCTCTCTGATTAGCCTCATTAACCACTCCTTATGATTTTTACAGGACTAAAATTTGTCCTATAATAAAATTCCCAGTAAATTTAAGTTTGAAAAAAATTATTTAATGCTCACAGATGATCCATTTCAACAGGGGGCCTTAGGTATTTCAAAAGTTCCTCCAAAATGCACAGAGTGGCTACACCAGGGTGAAAAGGTACCACCCACACAAACCAATGAGGATTTAGGTAGAATTAGCAAGTTGAACAACTGTAAGCCTAAATATAAGGAACAGCATTCACACACAGATCTGTGGAGGTTTAATAACAGTATCACATTTTTATTATTCCTCTACATGCCCTATAAGCAAATAATTCTTTAAACACCTTCCAGAATCCACATCTACTATATGCATTTTACAAGAAAAAAATCAGTGTCAGTTCTCGAATCTCAAAGACCAATTATTCCCACAGAAAATGAATCCCCTTTATGCAGCCAAGCTTGTCTGCACGCAGCGTTTCATCTGCGCCCACTTTGTGCTTAATGTGTATTAAGCCTTGTGCATGTGGGTCACTGAGCGGGGCTCTGCTGAGACATAAAGCGTGAATCATCAGCAGAAATAACCGTGTTCCCGCGGCACTGCAGACCACCGTTTACCTCCGCTACACCTGCTAAGCCCTTATACTTCTGTAGGGACGCAAGCAAACGCTCACCGATGATCACAGCCTAGAAAGGAAATTCAGATTCTCTGTGTTCTTTAGGCAATTTTTATATTCCCAAACCCCTATTTTGTTAAAAATAAGACATCAATCTATTCTTACAGTGTTTCTCAAATTGAAACCTGGGAAAAGTAGGATTGGCAGTTTCTCGTGAGCACGTGCAGGCACGTGTGTACACACTATAAAGATGGCATTTTGTGACATGTTTCTGGAAAAAAATAATAGGAGTTTGTTTGCTAATCTAGACTAGAAATTATTTCTCAAATGGTTGTTTTAGTGGCAGCCCAAGACTTTGGCAGGCCTTCCTTCCCTCTTTTGTATCACAGCTAAAGAGGATTGACTGCAGTTCATGGGCTGTAGCACTGGCCTCTGAATCGCTACAAAGCAGAGACTCAGCAGTCTCGTGGGTACAAAAAAGCGGGGTGAAAGCAACCCCATACTGAAACTTCAAGGGAGCATCGAAGGAATTGATCTGCTAGAGAGACAGCGAGAACAGAAGCAAAGGATCTTATCTGGGACCGAGCAGCAGCTTTTTGTCAAAAGAGAGATGGGTAAGAAAACGAAGGTACAACAGAAACCACGGAGAAGCAGTAGCAGGGCACTGGGAGTCAGAGCGCAGAGACTTGAGGTGTGGTCCAGCCCCTGACTGCTGTGTGCCCCCACCCACAGCAGGGCTGCTGAACATCTCTGCCATTGCCCCGCCGACCTTCTTAGAAAATACCTAACCAGAATTTAACCAGCTAAGCGCTCATCCACACCAATCCCCAACTCTGCAAAGTCTCATAGGTGCTCCTGTCCTACCGATAATGAAAAATAATCGCTGAGAAAACAGCAAGAAAGGTCAAGCAGTCAGGAGGAGGAACAGGCTATTTCCTGCATTAGCTTTCTCACAGGACAGATGGACACGTCAGAAATGCGTTACGTGCATCTTCACCACAGGCCTATGTTCTACCTGACCCTCTTAAACAGATTAATAAACTCCAATTAGCAGAGTCTCAACAGGACAAAATAACTCAATTGCTTTTTCAAGTTGGTCATTGGTTTATGATTCCAGCAACTACTGACTAATGAGCTCCTCATTAGTCAGGAACAATTGATCTCGTATTTGAGAGCAGCAAGGGCTCAGTGGTGCCCAGCTCTGATGCTGCAGGACGCTCAGGGAAGAGTCACGCAGCACTTGAAACGCTTTGCCCTGGAGGCTCCAAGCAGCGGACTTTGCAGCAGGGCCCAAGGAACTAAACCAAACCACAGCTCCCTAGGGAGAACGTTCTCCATGTTGAGGCAGCAGAACCATCTGGTAAAAAAAATCACCCTGCCATCGCTCCACTACTGCCTGTAAAGTCACATTCTTAATTGCGCCACAACAGGAAGGTGGCACTGCACTGTGAAGTGGCTGCCGACCACTGATGACAGTGACATGATTGCCATTGGGGGGGTTGGGCTTGGTATTGGTTTTGTATATATTTGCATATATTTCTTGTCATTCTTTTCATTAAAGCAGTTTTCTTTTCCAATCCAGAAGTCCCTCTCCCTTATTCCTTTTCCCTTCCCCTTTGGGAAGGGAGAGGGGTTAACAGAGAGCAGCTGTCCTTCGTCTAGTGGCCGGCCCAGCCCTAACCCTCAACATCCTGTGTCGGAGCTGATGCTCACAAGCACTAACACAGTGTGTATGTGTAGCCAGGAGCAGGATGATGTGTTTTTCAGTTTAGCTTAAAAAAATCCTCCCTTGCAGCCTGGCAAAGGCGAGTCTTAGACCTGCCGAAAGCAGCAGCAGGAACACACAGGCCAGACAGTCCCTGTTTGCTGAAGAGAGAGAACGTGAAGAATGAGCATCAACACCAACCACACACAGGAGAAGAACCAGAGGAGGTGTGTCAGGCTGCCTCTGGGCCAGCTCTGTCAGGGGACACTGGAGAATGCTTCCTTCGATCCTGCCCTGGGGCACTGTGACACGGGGGGGTGATGGGCTCCTCAAGTGCAATCCCACCCACCACAGCCCCACCCGTCACTCCACACTGTCCTTCAGAGCGAGGCTTCTGGTGTGCTGGCCCTGAAGCAGTCCCTGTGCCCAGGAAGCTGACCCTTGGTGGCCATGCACTGGGTTCAGCTGCCAGGTGATCAGCACAGTCAACATGGGTTCACAAAGAGAAAG
>NW_010426523.1:14560-19045 GCF_000710305.1 Buceros rhinoceros silvestris | reverse complement strand
GAGCGCGCGGCGGAGGGCGGATTTCCCCCAGCCGCGTTGCCGGTGGTGTGTAATGGAGCTGCATGTACAGATTGCTTGAATTTGCATGATTTGAATTTTAAATGAATGCCAATTTCTGTGACTGTCAGAAGGAGTTTTCCTCTTCTCTCCCCCAAGGCTTGTAACGTTGGCAGCGTTTCTGCCTCTCAGAAAGATGAGCATTCCATTGCTTTTGACGTCTGTCCCTCACGCGCATCCCTCTCCTGCCCCAGGGGGTCTGGCGTGTCCGTGGTGTGATGGAGGCAGTGGCCGTGGCTGGGACTGTGCCCACACTCAGTGATGGACAAGAGCCTGTTTTGGGTTTTGTGCCCAGCTGGCTCGGCGCTGCCTTGGCAGCAAGGAACAGGGATGGGACCTTCTGCAGTGCCCCTTTCCTGGGGGGAGGGGAGCGATGATGGCTGTGTCACAGGCTGGGGTGAAACCTCTCTCTCTGCTGAAGCCCAGATCACTAAAGGCAGAATTAACCCCGTTAAAGTCAGTATCAGCCTTACAGAGCGTCGAAGGAGGTCACCCAGAGCTGAGTTGCTGTTGGTGACAGCTGCTGGGACAGTCAGGACAGGGCTCTCAGTGACTTTGTGCTCTTCCTTTTCCCCTGCATCAAGGCCAGTTGCTCTGGTGTCACCCACTGACATTTCGATGGGATAAGGAAACCCCTCCAGCTGCTCCGCAAGGAGGAAGAGCTGGCGGTGCCGAGGTCCCGGCGTGCTGGCCTGTGGCTCGTTAGCTTCATCTGCAGCAGGTCTCCACCCTGACCCCCTGCTCCTCCGGAACGGAACGCTGCTCTTTGCGCGTCCTGGAGGAGTGACGAGGAGGTGGAGGGGGGTGGTTGGCATTGCCGTGCCACGGCAGCTGGTCCAGCTCTGCTGGCCGTGGGGCTGCCCCCTGTTTCAAGTTCATCCATGTTTTAAGTAGGTGAGACTCAAGGTTGTGTTGCTTCCCGGCTGTGTTCCCATGCACTGATTGGTTTTATTTTCTAGTTATTTTTTGTATGGGGTTTTTCCAGGCAGCCGTTCCGTTAGGAAATGTCTGTGCTCCCCAGGAAACACTCCATTTGTCTTGGGGACTCTGCAGATGAGTTGAGCAGAGGGAATCCTTGCCTTAGAAAACCCGTAAGGAAGGAGAGAAGGCTGACTGGGATGGTAGAGCCTGGGAAAAGGGGGCAGTGAGGGGCCAAACCGGCTTCATGGCAGAACCCTGATCAAAGCTGGCGCTTGCTGAGGTGACTAACGGTGCCAGTGCCTGGAGGAGACAGGAACCGGCTGACATGCACCCACCCAGGTTTTCCTATTCCCATGGATAGTGATCAGTCCAGAAACTCCTGTTCCTGATGGACACTGCTGTGATGTCGGGGCGCTGGAGCACACGGCTCTGCGCAGAGGTTGCCTCCCCTCCGAGCAGCACCAGTCCATGGGATGTGAATATCCTGCTCCGGGTTGTCAGTACTAGGTGAATCAGGCAGAGCCTGGAGCAGGACAGTTTCTGCCTAATGGGACCTGTCCTGCACCCCCACAGTGCTCTGGTCTGGTTCCTCAGCACGCACCGAGCCTATCAGGTGCAGTGTTGGTGAAGGATGCATCATCTGGTATTGTCACAGATCACAGCGTAGCCTCTAACTGTGCCCAGCCCTGCCGTGGCACGTTGCTCACTTGCCGACTTACTCATTGGTGAGTGTTGAAAAAGAACCTGAACCTGATCGGTAATGTGACACGCTGGAGAGCAGCTCATTCGTGGGAGAGCAGGCGGCAGAGCAGGCACCGAGCGCGAGGGGCTGCCTGCGGATCCCTCCACCCCACAGGTCCGCATGGGAGGAACCCACACAGAAACGCTCGAAACCGGAGCGTGCCCCACTCGCTTCGGTGGCGAGTGGGGGGTTATTTGCAATGGTGGCTCATAGCATCCCAGCAAGTGCTTTGTGGTGCCAGGAATGCAGCTTGGGAAGAGGAGAGTGTGCTTGCAGGTCTGCTCTGTGACATCCCCACACAAGTCCACTGCTGGCAGAAACGATCTTCCGTGCTGTTTGCTGTGGGGAGATGCTACGGCTTTGTTTGCTGGGTGGGTGCGGAGGGGCTCGGCCAGGTGCCAGGGCACCTTCTCAGCAAGAATCTTGCTCAGCAGTTTGTTTTTTTGGCCAGCCGTGCTGGCTCCCTCCCTGTCGGAGCTGCCAGAGCTGCCCGAACCAGGTGTCCCCCGCACCCAGCTTCTGTTGCAGGGTCAGCGCCTCTTTGAGCCACCAGATATGGAGATGGCAGCGGGGTCCCGCAGCAGCAGTGGTCACTTCTCTGAAAATCTGGTTTAAGCTGTAGGGTCGTGCTCCTCCAGCCCAGCACTGCCGTGAGCTCTTTTGCACTTGGCTGCGTCCGTTGCTTGCCGTTAGGACAGGGAAGATCCCCCCTAGTCTGGGAATTCATTCTGCACCTTGGGCGTTTAACGTCCAGTTTTGGTTACTCTGGCGCTCCTGAATGCACGTGCCGTGGAGAGCTGGGCCGAGACAGGCGTGAGATGGTCAAATAATTATCTTTTTTCCTGCCTCTGTTGCTGCTGCAGCAGCATGTGCCGGTGCAGTGAAACTTCCCGCCCAGCCTCTGCCAGCACCCCCCTGCCCCCCTGCCCTGGCCCGCAGACTGCTGGGGCTCTTGGGAGCAGCACGGACCCCTTTGTGCAGGGACATTCTGAGCCTGTCCTGAGGGACAGAGTTTAAATCCATCCATCCCCTCCCAGCCGTCCATGGTGCTTTCCGTGCGTGTGGGGCAGCTTCAGCCAAATCTGGGCAAGGGTTGGGAAGGAACAGAGGGGTGCAGCCTCCCGCCCCGGCACTGCTCAATGGGTGAAAGGATGGGTCTGGGTGCCCCGGGCTGTTCCGCTGCGCGTTGAGCCCCTCTGAGGGTGCGCTCCTGTGAAGGTGGGAGGGAGAGTTCTGCGTAACGCCGGGCAGCGTGCCCTGCTGGCTGGCTGCTCCGGGAGGATCCAGAGGTGGGTTTGGGGGACCTATAAAGGTGTATTTTGTCTGTTTTAAATGTCCAAAATGCAGGTTGTCCCAAGTCTTTTTTCTCTGGAGTGATGTCTGTCTGTCTGAACATCAGAACAGACAGACGTGGCCGATATTCCTGAACCATGCTGGGTGCCGCTTTCCCTCCCAGCCTGCCCTTCCTGGCTGTGGTCAGTGGGGAGCTCATCTGGGAGAACAGGAGAAAGAGAATCAAATCCAGCTATCCCCAAAGCCAGATGGTCAACACACCGACAGCTGCCGGGACAGCCCTGGGCTGTGGCGCGGGGTTCGCTGGAGAGCCATGAACTCGGGCAGCTCCTGACCCTGCCCCAGCTTCATGCAGTTTCCCCTGTTTGCCTCCAGGGACTGTAAATTTGTGGGGGGTTCTGTGTGTCTGTGATCACCCTTTAATGTGCCCCTGCAGCAGGGATGGGCAGAGGTGTCTGGGGGAGGCACCAGTGACTCGCCGCAGCACGCTGGGGAAATTCGCAGCTCCGCAGGGATGCGCGAGTGCCATAAGCAGCGGGAGGTTTCGCAATGAGCTGCAAACAGGTGAGAGACAGCACTGCTTTTTGTTTCAGAAAATACTGCCTCAGCTGGAAACTCCCCCATTGCAGAGGCTGGGTGAGCTGGGCCGAGCCCGGGAGCTGCCCATGTCACGCCTTGGCTCTTGGAGCATCTCGCGGGTGCTCCCAGCCGTCTCAGTGCTGCCAGTGCTGGCCTTCAGGAGAGCTGAAGGAGCCACAGGGCTGCCCCGTGGCTGCTTCCTCTGCCCACAGCTCAGCCGCTCAGCGTGGCCGCAGGGTGGGTGCGGAGATGCTGACTGGCTGCGTAGAGTGTTCACAGCCTGGTGGGGTGCACCAGTCTCCACCAGCAAACCGCTTCAGGACCCACAGGCAGGACTGGAGCGTGGGCTTCCTTCCAGTGCTGGTGACAGAGAGATTTTCCAGTTTTCTGAGGGGAGAACACGGAGCAGTTCATCTCTAAATCTCTTAGCTGGTATTTATTTAGTGCTTAATACAGGGCAAAACCATGTTGCCTGTGTAAATCCCCCGCAGGAAGCTGCTCCTGCCGGCTGTAAGTGCTGTGAGACCCTGGTGGGCACCAGGCAGGGGTCGAGAGTGGAGCTCTCACCAAACACGGCTGCTGGGCTCGAACTTGGCAGGTGGTTGTTGCCACGGGACAGACCCTGGTGTTGGTTTGGGTGCTGCCATTTTGCAGGTGGGAAACGAGTGCGATGACCTGTGAATCATTTTCCAGGGCTCTTACAAGCGAGGGTGCAGCCTGGCTTTGGTCCTGACCTGGGCCTTTCCGAATAGCTTATGCAGCTCCCTAGGAAATGAGCTCCAGGTTCCAACGCCAGCATCCCCAGTCAAACAGCACCGGGATTTCGCCGCCAGCCTGCGGCATGTGCCCCCTCTGCTGGCTCTGCTCTGGGAGGGAGCATCGCCTGCCCAGGG
>NW_010426523.1:12537-14374 GCF_000710305.1 Buceros rhinoceros silvestris | reverse complement strand
GGAGAAGGGGAGCAGGGTCCTTCTCCAACTTCCAGCCTCACTCTGTGCCTCCTGGTGGGACTCGCTAACGATGGGCACTGCGTGACGTTTGTGTGAAAGAGGGACAGAACTGCAGCGGTTTAGAATAAGCGAGACAGTATTTTGCAGGCCGGGGGGTTCCTTCTCTATGCTCTGGTGGGGCCTCGCAAGAGGGAACATGGACGAGTGTTGGGTGGGTGCTGCAGCCCGGGCGGGGGTCTCGGCCGGGTGCACTGGGGATGCTTCGGGCTGCAGCCAGCGATGGTTTGGCTGGGTGGGAAGGCAACTGCTCTTGGATGGCTCGACCTACTGGGCACACGAAGGCGTGTGCTGGCAGGGCCCAGACCAGCTTCTGGCTGGGGTGAGGAGGTGCCTCTCTCTGGCACAGCTTCTCCGCCTGCCTTTGGCTGGTTGTCCCCTCCCAGCAGCTGGGTGTGATGGTAACGGTGGCTGCACGTCTGCTACCCAGGTTCTTCCTGGTCCCGGCTGCTGGGGTTGTCCCTGTTCATCCCAAAGCACCCAGTCTGGTGGGTTTGGACATCCTCATTTCTGTTTCGTCTCACTACTGGGCTCTGGGGTTTGCTGGGGAGAACGACTTCATGATGGTGGGTTCCTTGATCCCAGCCTGGCAGCTGCTCAGACCAGCAGATCACCTCCTCTGCTGACCGTAGGGCCTCTTGTTCCACCCGTGGACCTTTTCAGTGTTCCCCTTGGTAGATCTGCTCCCCTGCTCTCCTTTTTGAGCCCTCTTGCTGTTCTTTCCCAGGTGTCAGACAGCAAGTCTGGTTGCTGTATTTCATTACAACTCAGAGCTCACAGTCTGCAGGTCTTTGGGACTTCTTGATCTGAGGAAGGTGCCCCAGGTTCATGAGCAAACGGTTCAGCTCTTTGCAAATGCAATCTCCAAAATGCCTTTCATCAGCTGGTGGAGCCGTTCAGCAAAGAAAGAACTTTGTCAGCCTGAGGCTGAATTGCTTTGGAGTACCTTCCCTGCAAGCAGATTCACAAAGAGAAGCACTTGTGCCTGAATGAGCCCTTTTGGACGCTGTTGTGGCTTCACAGGCTCAAGGGTCTGGCAAGTGGCTTCAGCTGCAGAGCCGGGAGCAGCTGAGCGTGGCGGCTGCCTGTGGGTGGCACTTTGTGTAAGCTGGATGCCGTCAGCTGGGCGCCGCGAAGCCTCCCTGGGGATAAATCCCCCTGGAAAGGGCTTTTTCCACCATGCTCTGTGATGTCGAGGCATGGGTGCAGTAGCGGTTGTGTGCTGGAAGAGGTCTCTGCAGCACCGTGCTTCGGCGCACCAGAACTCACCGCAGAGCAGCAGTTCAGCTGCTGCTCCGACTTTTCCTCCCCCAACTCTGGAAGCTTCATTTTACTATCGCTGCCCTCACTGGAGAGGTCTAAGGTCTCCTCAGCCTCTGAATCCTCATGGTCCCCCCACTCCTCTTGTATCTGGGAGCACTGGGGGGTCCCCAGGCACGAATGTGGTGGTTACATCATCACTGAGCCCTGTCAGGGCTCTGTGCTCTCCCCTGCACCTACCCCTGGAGCCTGGCTCTTTGCTGCCCTCCGCTTTCCAGTGCAAGCTGTGACGGTGGGCAGAGCGCCGGGATGTGGCCCTGGTGCCAGCCGGAGCGGGCTCGTCCTGCTGCAGGCACTCGGGGTCCCAGCACCCCAGGTAGGGTTTGCTGCCTGCTTGGCTTTGCTGGACCTCAACCAAAGAACAAGTGACGTGGTGGGCCGTGGTTCCAGCCCCGAAGCCGTGCCTGAACCGAGCCTCCTCTCGCACACAGACAGCCTTGCCTGCCCCTCCTGCGCCTGA
>NW_010426523.1:11854-12394 GCF_000710305.1 Buceros rhinoceros silvestris | reverse complement strand
CCTTGCCTGCCCCTCCTGCGCCTGCCGCTGCCCTGGGAGCTGCCCTGGCAGAGCTGATCTTCAGCCCCTGCCCAGCCCTGCATGAGCAGCTTCCCTGGCAGCGCGGCACGGCAGGGCGGCCGTCACCTTGCTGCGCAGGACACCGGCACCTGCCGGGGGAGGTGATGTGTCTAACTCCTGTTGCCGTGTGTCTCCTTTCCCCCTCTGCGCACGTCCATCGGTGCCCACCCTGGCGTGTGGTCTCTCTGGGTGCAAACTGGAGCTGGTTCAGATCCTTGGGCATGAGCAGCTTCCCTGGCAGCGCGGCACGGCAGGGCGGCCGTCACCTTGCTGCGCAGGACACCGGCACCTGCCGGGGGAGGTGATGTGTCTAACTCCTGTTGCCGTGTGTCTCCTTTCCCCCTCTGCGCACGTCCATCGGTGCCCACCCTGGCGTGTGGTCTCTCTGGGTGCAAACTGGAGCTGGTTCAGATCCTTGGGCAAGGGTGGCAGCGGCCTGGGGGTGGGCAGAGCTCCCTGACACCACCGGAGCCCTTGGCC
>NW_010426523.1:11323-11759 GCF_000710305.1 Buceros rhinoceros silvestris | reverse complement strand
GGCAGCGGCCTGGGGTTGGTCAGAGCTCCCTGACACCACCGGAGCCCTTGGCAGGCTCTGCATGGGCTCTCTCGCTTGCCGAGAGGCTTGTGTGACGTCTGAAACCTGCCAAGGAGCACAGCGAAGCGGAGCTTTGGAGCAGGAGCTGGCAGTGAGCTCAAAGGGGATGTTGGAGGCTGAAGATTAAGCAGAGCATTTCCGGTGGGAACAGGATGATGTCTGGGATCGGGTGTCACCTCGCTTTGAGGGCAACAGCAGCCTTGCTGCTGTTGGGAGGATGGAAAAAGAAAGGATCCTGAAACCTAAGAGCTGTTTTGCTATTTACTTGGGTTCTGTTTTTGCTCCCAGAATAGAAACAAAGACGATGGATTTGCATCACCAGGAGCAACTTGAGGAGGGAGGAGGAAGCGGTGGGGCCTCATTAGCAGCAGGGATG
>NW_010426523.1:9643-11166 GCF_000710305.1 Buceros rhinoceros silvestris | reverse complement strand
GGTGGGAGGACAGCCGGTGACAGGGGAGGCGGTTTGACCTGGGGGCTCCTATTAGCATTTGGTTCATCTCACTTCTCCCCACTTGTGTTTTATTTTTTTAATGACTAGTTTGGGAGCTTCGGAGAGCTGAGCCTTATCTCTACAAGGAGTGTTGGTGGAGGCAGAAACAGCCCAGGCTTCAGCGGAGAGCAAGGTGCCTTTGGAGGCTGCTCCGCTTGCCGAGCCGGGTCTTGACCTCCTGGAAAGAAAAGGGGATTTCTCTCTCTGCTCTGACTGCTCGGAGGTCTTTGCCTGTCACATGCAGAAAGCTGTTTTTCCTCCCTCCTGCTGCTGCAGTCGCATTTCCAGTCAGACCCCGATCGCGCCACAGGACTAAGAAGAGCTGCAGTGTGGTGGTGATGGGGTGGCTGCGTGGTCCAAGCTGTGAGACCTCCAGCCTCGCTGCTGCTTGCCCCAGAGGAGGAGGGCTGGGGGCTGGGTTGAGGGTGGGTGGGATGAGTGCTTTGGCTGTGAGCTCTCGGTGCCTCGTGTCATGGCAAGAGATGTGCTTGCTGCCAGCCAGCTGCATCCCTCCTCGCTGAAGCTGCCAAGCAGCCCAGGAGAAGGTGCACCAGGCCCCAGGCAAGGAAGTAGAATGGCAGAGTTACGCTTCTGTGGGGGCGACGATCTCCCTCTGTTTCCTTGGGCTACCCAGGGCAGAGGGAGGATAGCTGTTCTGAGACGCCCAGCTACCACCATGACAACACTCAGCCTCGGGACCTTCCTGTTTCCTGGCAGCAGCAATGTCCTGCCTGGTGAAAAGCTTCAGCCCTCCTGGACACTGAGGAAAGCAGCATGAAAGCTGCTGTCCCGGAAAGACTCTATGTGCATCCAGTTTCCCTGTGGGGTGGTGGGTGGGTTCTTGACACTCTTGCCTGGGCCCCTGTTATCTCCTGAGGAGGGAGGAAGGCGATTGCTGGAGAAGACCAGGGGTGGAGCTTCATTTGGGGAAGTTCCTGGGAACATTGATTGGGCTGTGATGGACCTGGGTCCTTGCTCAGCTCCTGCATTCAGCTGAGGCAGTAGCTGCACTGGCTGGTGGGGAGGAGACCCACACATGGTCTGTGGTACCCCGGGGCTGGAGGGGACCACGGGCCAAGCCTGCTGTTGGTTCATGCTGCTTCCCCTCCGCGGGGCTCTTGCAACACTTGACCTCTGTGTTTTTATGGGTGGGTTCCTCTTTCAGGACCGAAGGTTGACAGCAAATCCAGCCCATGGCTCAGCTCTTTCATCCAGGCTTTTGTTCAAACGATTGGTTTACTGTTCCTTGGGGCCATTCCAGGTACCTCTGGGGAGCATCTGTGGCTTCAGCTCTGGAGCACTCGGTTCTGCAGTGGCTCCTTGGGTGGTGGAACAGAGCATTGGCTGCCCAAAGAGTAGGGCAAGTAGAGTCCTAGTGCCTGGTGCTGGCCTGAGAGGGGATTTGTTTGGCTGTGGTGAAAAGGCACAGGCTCCTTTGCGCGGGGTTGAAGCCCTTTGATGCG
>NW_010426523.1:2599-9600 GCF_000710305.1 Buceros rhinoceros silvestris | reverse complement strand
GTTTGGCTGTGGTGAAAAGGCACCGGCTCCTTTGCGCGGGGTTGAAGCCTCTTGATGCCCCAGGAGGAAACACACAAACCTCTCAGCTTCCCTGGGAGGCTTTCTGAGGTTGAGCTCGAGGACTCGGGGCAGGAATGAGGAGGTGGGCTGGAGCAGGGCTGCAGGCGGTTCCAGCCTTTCCCCCAGTCCTCTGGCTGGTGTCTGAGGCGGGTGTTTGGTTGCGGGTGACAATGCTGGTTGTTCCGACGTGGTGTTCCCAACCTTTCTACACAGAGCCTGCAAGGAGGCCCCTTCTCAGGCAGGTGCAGGCCTTTCTACCATCCTTGCATCTTCTTCCTGAGCGATGGCAATGGCACCAAAGAGCCGTTGGATGCAATCATGCATTGCGTGTTCAATCACAAAACTGCTTCATCATCTGAGGCGCCAAGCAGGGAGAATGCAAATCTTCAACTTGGGTGTTGCTGACGAGTGAATTAAATAACTGGAGCATCTTTGGACATCGCCTGCTTTAGTCCACCTCACGCCTGTTTGACAGGACATAGCGAGATTGAGCCGGCTGCAGCTGAACGTGGTGCTGACAGGAACGTGGTCCATTGGGCATGTTCTCCTGGGGCCTAGACCCTGAGTTAACACCCACAGGGCAAACCGAGCTGGTTTGAGTTCCCGACACGTACAGCAGATCAAAATATTTTCCTTTCCAGCACGTGGCCATAGGCATCCACAGATGCTTGAGCTGCGCTCCACAGCCAGCGGAGCCTGACCTCCCTCTGCAGAGATGCCCGTCCAGGTGCCTGTATGTGCCAAGGTCCCACTTTTGGGCACCCCATTACCGCTGAAACATGGTGACTGGCAACGCTGAGCTCTGGCCCTCTGTCTGGGCTGGATTTTCAGGGGGATCCCCGGAGACTGTGAAGTGGTGAAACAGATACACCCTGGCATGTATGCCGGTGGGGTCTGGACGGCCCCATTCATTTTCGGTGGTTCTCTCGGTGTTACAAGGGCAAGCCTGCTCTCTCCCAGGCTGGTAGCACTGGAGACGGCGATGAGCCCCGCTTTGCCCGGTGTTCGTCTTCATCCTGCGCCCTGGGAGCCCTCTGCTCCCGCAGCACGTGGGTGAGCGTTGTCTGGCCTGCACGGAGCCCCGCTGGTGCTTCTCCTCCCTGCTGGTGCGACCACAGCTGGGTTTGGTCCGTGCTCCTCGTTTTCTGTGTGTGCTCCAGCACTGGGGTGGTGGCCTGAGGAGAGCTAAAGCACCGCAGCCTCCCTTGTAAGAGCGTCAGGGAGACCAAGAGCATCAGGGAGGCTGCAAGAGCAGGTGGGATCTCCAGACACTCAGAGAAATTAATGACCATGCTCAGAAAAGACAGATTTTTCATCCTGGGAAAGAAATAAATGAGCAAGTTGCTGTCACAGAGCAGTGGACAGACCTCAGTTAAGGGACCTGGGGTTTTCCCGGGATACAGTGATGTCCGGGAGAAGGTGGGATCCAGCACTGTTCATCCTCCGAGCTGGGAAGTGGCTCCTTCCCCACTGGTCAGGGATGAAGTAATGTGCTCCCCTGCCTGTCCTCCTGCTTGCCCCACCTGAGAGCCCAGGCTGGCTGAGGGTGCGGGACGTGAGGCTCGGTTTGTTTTAAAACACGGGTGGTCAAGGTCCTTGGTGCCTGCGAGGAAGCGTGGGGCCGCAGGAGGCTGTGGGGATGGTGCGGCTCAAAGCCTGCTCTCAACATTTTTCATTTCTCTGCATTTGGAGACCTTTTACAAAGAACCCAGTGACAAGCCACCTCTTCTACTGTTGCCAAGGCCTGTGCAGAAAATATTTCAGCAGCAAAGGCAAATAATCTCAGTCTAGGGAGGTGAGGGGTTTTATTTTGCAGGTTCTTTTTGCACGGGGTAGATCTTCCTTTATTCTCAGTTTTGTGTGGTGGTTCCCATCGCACGTAAACTCAGACCCTGTTAAGGCACGGATGTGTCTTCTTTCTCCGGGACCATCCAACACCCCCACAAGCATCACTCCCCCTTCCAAAAAAGTTATTGTCCCTAGAAAGCAGAGCAGTGCTGCTGGAATGTTAATTGGGGGAAGTGAATAACCAGCGCTACCCTCTGCCTAACCTTCCCCAGCCCCCTCTTAAGGAGCAAATTGAATTTGTTTAGGCATTGATGGTCCGCTCTCTCCCTCCCCTGGGCAGACTGAAGTGTCCATTGTGCAGCTCCGCATTGGGGTTTGCTGCCACTTGTTCAAGGAATTTTTTTTTTAAAGAAAGGCGTTTTTTAAGGGGGGGCTCCACCCTTTCTCTCTTGCTGCAGAGAGAGGAGATGAGTTGTGGCGGGCAGGGGAGTGGATTTGTCACTGTTGATGGTCCCAGAGTGACCTGGGCTTCGTGCATGGGTGGGAATGTGCATGTTTTCCCATCTCTCCTTGTCGAGCCTGTGAAGGAGACAAGGAACATGAAGTCCAGCCCGTGCCTATAGTGGGGAATAAAACCCGCTGTGTGTCTCAGTACGTGCTCAAGGTGCTGTTCCCCACCAGCTCCATGCTGGTCCTGGAGCCTCACGTCCCTGTCCCACCTCCTGCTCAGCCCAGCTGGCACGGCACTGGCGATGGTGAGAGCTGTGGAGGGGCCGTGTCCAATGCCCTGCCGGTGGGATGAGGTTTTGCTGGTGAGGAAGAGGCTTTGAGGCATCTGGGAAAACCTGCTGATGCTGCCGCAGCTGGTGTGGGGGGATCGTGGGTTTGCACCCATGCTTCTCAGTTACCACTGCTCCATCGAGCGCTGCTCTGACTGGCCATCCCACCCCCAAGCTGTGGTTTTATGGCCGCGTTGCAGTTCCTGCAGATGTGCCCAGCTGGCTGGGTAGCCCTGGCTGTGTGGCTGGACTGGAGCGGGCTGGGCTGGGCTCCGTGGAGCTTTGCCTGCAGGCTCCAGGGTGGGTTTGTCCACACAAACATTGGTATTTTCTTTTTCCTGATCGCTGGGCTTTGGATTTACTAGTTGAACCATTGGACGGGAGCTGCTGGTGGCCATAGGGATGCGAGTACCCTGGGATTTCCGTCCCGTGCTGGTAATGCCACAACTGTCCTAGGGGTCAGAGCCCACGGGGCTTGAGCTCCCGACCCTTCATCATGTAGTACCAGTGTTTTGCTTAGGTCAATCGCCGGGATTTTAAGTACAAGAGGCGTTGGCTGGTGGATTGTCTCTGGTGCCGTTTATTTTGCCGTTGAATTTGTCATACAGGGTCTCACACAGTTCGTTCCCGTCTCGCAGCAGGCTCCCGTTCCTCCCTGGCTGGCTGTCGTCTGCAGGTATAGAGCTCGTTGGGCAGGGGTGCACAGTCGAGAGGGAGATCCTGGCATTTCCATAGGGTGCTTCTGCCCAGAGGATCTGGGCTGATGCACCTGTAAAATCCTGGAGGCTTCAGAGCTGGCGGTAGTGGCAGGGAGGGGTTGTGGTGCTTTTTACCGTCAGCGTTCTGCCCATAGTATTGTCTGGTCGTCCCAGGATTGACCTGCGAGACTGACTTAAAGTTTGGAGAGAGCCTTCTCTAGTGGTCTTGGGTGGAGATGGAGGTGAGGCAACAGGGTGTCAGCAGTGGGCTCCTCCTCTGAGGTCTCTGCACAAGAGGAGTGAGAAATCCTGGGCCTCACTACAGCACAAAGCTCCAGCCTGGCAAGGGCAGGGGGTTGAACTGGGAAATGTGAAACTGTCTTGCACATCCTTTCTTGCAGCCTCTGTGGGTCTCCCTGCTCGTCCCTGTATCTTTCTGTCTAGATCTGCTCTGTCAGGCTGGCCAGGGAGACCATCCTCCTCTGTGGGGAGGACTGCAGGGTAAGGTTCGTTTTCATTAATCCACAACCCAGGCGTCTTTTTTCCAAGCAGAGTAACATACCCAATGGTCTCACACTGCGGAAGAGGAGAGGACAGATCCCTTCCCAGTGTGGGGCAGCTGGAGCACGAGGACCATCCCTCCTGGAGCATGAGGGATGCAGATGCCATGCCTGGGGTCAAGGGACTGCACAGGCAGAGAGCAGAAAGGGCAGGGAAGTGGGATGCAATTTGCCCTCTGCGTGAGGATGGTTTTGGCTTTGAAGCCTGACGTGGAGCAGTTTCTTATGATGAAGGAAGGTGTTGCTGGGTCTGACTGCTGGAGTTGTGGTTTGCACAGAAATTGGTCTTGCCCTCTGCTGGGGATTGTCTGTCTTCCCATCTGACCACTCTGATGGCTCACCCACAGCCCTGGGTGCAGCCTGGCACCCCAGATGAGAGGCTGCCTCCACCCCTAGACGCCTGTCTAAGCTCGAGCCTTTAGGTGAACCTCCAGGTGCCTGTGTTACCCCTGTGCTCTGCCCTGGGCAAGGCTCCAACCAAAGCGAGCAATTGCCCATCGCTTGGGACATTTGTTTTGAGTAGATTAAACCTGTGTTTTCCCTTCCCAGCAACCTGCTTGAGTTGTCAGTGCTGCTCCAGCTGCTCCCAGTCTCACAGCTTCTCGTTTCCACCAGCTCTCGCCTCTGTCCACCCTCCCTCCTTCTCTTCCTTCTCCTCTCCCCTTTGCCCTCCTCTGTTCAGCTGCCGCTTCCCGCTCGACGCTGAGGAGGCTTTGCTGGAGGAGGGAGAGGTGCAGGCTGGCATTCCCGTGTCTGAGAGTAAATGGGAGAGGCGCCGCTGGGCTGCCCGGGTGTGTGGTGGAGTCCTGGCTCTGCCCAGCTCCTCCTTCCTTTCAGTGCAAACGAGGGAGAGTGGCAGCCGAACCAGACTGAATTCTGCGTCTCCCTGTATGGCGTTCGGAGACTCTTTGTTGTTCATTTGCTGCTGATTTGTATATTCATGATTAAACCTGCAGCTGTCCAGTGCCTGGAGGATTTGGAATGAATTAGAATGATGAGAGACATGGTCTTTACAAATAAAGTAATCATTTTTCCCTGCTCTGGGTATTCACCCTCTTTCAAAGGTTCTCTGTGTGACGCAGATTTGCTGCACTTTCATGCTGGGACTGTGGGGAGATGTCTGGATCTTGCAGTCCTCTTTCTTTCTGTGGCAGACGTGGGTGTGATGATGTGGGAGGAAGGGGCAGGGTGTTAAATGCTCTGATAGTTTTTAATGGTGTCAAAGTCTGCCATTTAAATTGGGACTTTCATGCTAGAGAAGAATTGAAAGGGGAAGATGGGCGTGAAAATCGGTGCCATGGGCCTCCGTTCCTGCACAGCATCCCTGTCGCAGCGGTTGTTGATCAACCTCCCTCCCCCTGGTCCTGCTTCCCCTCCTACTGGAGCTTAATCCTCTGCTGATGGCAGAGGCATGTTGATGGCATCCCCGTGTTGCCATGGAAATGGCCATCCGGCTGCTCGGGCACTTCACCTCGGCCTGCTGGAAAGCTGGACTTGGATCTGCTGGTGCTGACCCAGCTGGGATGTGGCCCCGTTCCTGCTGGGCTGGGGCTTGGCACCCTGGTGGTGGGAGGTAAGTGCATGCCCTGTGGCAGCAGGAGTCGGGGACATGGGTGGCATTAGCACTCGCCCCGTGTAGCGTGTTAGAGTTGTGGCTTTGGCTTCTTACTGCATGTCTGAAGTTTATCAGTCATCGGAACTGGTGACCTGTGCTTGGTGACCTGAAGATCTCTTCCTGGCCGCTGGGGTCTGGCTTTCATGACCAAGTGGTTCTGCCAGCTTGTGTTCCTGGGAGTTGTACCCTATGTCCACCCTGCCACTGTGTCAGTGTGAGGTTTGTTGGATAAATGACCCCACAACTCATCGTTAAGCTTCCTAAAGGGACTCCTCACCTTCCTGGGGTCTGAGAGACCACTGTAAGGTATTTGGCCACCAAACTCGCCAGGGATGCCTGGGGCCCCTCCCTTGGGTGGTGTGCTGCCTCCTGGTCCCTTCCCAAGGACGGTGATGGGAATGGATGCTTGGCTCTCCTGGTGTGACACTAAAGGCATCAGCAGGAGTGGTGGCAGAGGTTGGGTGTAACTCAGGATGGGCCACGGCCTAAGGTTGTGTGGAAACCATATCCCCAAGGCTGTGGGCCCACCTGGCTAAGGAGGGATGGGGGCAGCCTCGGGAAGCAGAGGAGTGAGGTGGAGATGGGCTCATGCTCAACATAAAAGAGGCAATGAACAAAGCCCTGAGCATTTAAACCAGGTGTTCCCTTGAGCTGAGGCTTACGCGCGTGACGGCTGTCCTCTGGTCCAGCATACGGGCGTGGTCTAACTGGCTGTGAGGAGGACCGTGGTGAGCAGCAGCTCTGTGCCCTCAGGAAGGATGAAGGGTTGTCTCTGCAGAGAGGAGGAGGAGCTGTCTTTACCCGCCGCAAGGATTAATCCTCATGAGGTGGCCAATGACGTGTCCTCAGAAGGCTGGTTCGTTGCTGTGATCTTGCTGGATGTTTTTCATAAGCTCCACCAAGGAGCTTTGAACGTCCACGTAACTCCATCATGAGAGGAAGTCTTGACTTCAGCGTAAGAGGTGGTGGGGTTTTTGTGGGTCCTGCTTTTTAGGGATCGCAGAGTCCTGAGAGCTCTTCAGGATGACCTGGTAACCCTCCTGTGCTGCACAGTGGTGACGGGGAGCTCTTAGGCACGTCTTGCAGGAGGCTAGTGGTCAAGCCCAGGTCTCTGGGCAAGGGCAGCTCTTCCTATAAATGACATGTAAGGGGCATGGTGACATTGCTGGCAAGTGACAGATGCACGGTGCAGCCATGTCCTTGGGCACCGGGGATGGGTGGAAGGAGATTCAGTGAATCCTGGTCTTGCTAGGGGAGCTGTGCAATGGCACATGGAGCACCAAAGCTGCTCCTGCAGCACCAAAGGCAGGGGAGATCAACGGATTAAAATTAAAAATGCTTGGAGTGAGAGTCCTCACTGGAGTGCGAGAGAAGTGCTTGCTCTTCAGACACCTCCAGATTGTGTTGTTTGAAATGCACCTTCATGACATGAGTCGCCATGCATCTGAAGATGCTGCTCAGCGCTGGTGGAAGCTGAGGGTACCACCCCGCAGCCGGCCAC
>NW_010426523.1:0-2502 GCF_000710305.1 Buceros rhinoceros silvestris | reverse complement strand
CGCATCCACGTCCTGAGCTGAGCATGCCTGCAGAATGCAGCATCTGGGTGTAACGATCGAGGGCTTCAACCCGTGCTGGTAAGTCTTAAATGTCTTCAGGTGGTTGGTGTGTCTCACCAAACCCTCTGGCTGGCCAGGCCTTGGTCTGGCGAGGTGGCAGCAGGCTGTTGGGTGGATGGACACTGATGTCAAATCCTGCCGCAGGCCTCAGCTTTGCCCGTCAGTTTTGTGGGGCCAGCTTTGCTCCCACGTGCCTCGTCAGTAACGCTGTGTCTCGAGAAGAGGGCGGTGATTGATTTCCTCAGGAAACGCCCCATTTGCCGGAGCGCAGGTGGCCTGGGCTGTGCAGCAGAGCTGCGAGTCGTGGGGAGGTGGCGCAGACTGGAAGGGGTAAATTGAACAGCTGATGGTTTTACTGCCATCCGCCTGATTTAAACGAAGCCGTAAACCATCCATGTTTCCCAATAAAGAACTGGTGACAAAGTGGCTGCAAAGCTCCCACAAGCAGAAATACTCTGAATTAGATGCATTTTGGCAAAAGCAGACTGAGAAACCTCCAAGCTATTGTTTTTTCCCCTTCAAATAGCACGTGTGGAAGATACGAGAGTAGAAGAGCCGCTGTTCAATTCTGGCGGGCGTGGGGAAGCACGTGGCGCATGTGGCTGTTTGCTGTGCCTGTGGCGTTGGGCACGTGGTAGGAAGATAATAAGCTATTCGGGGAAATTTATGATGTGTCTCTCTGTGACCAGTGAACCTTTAAAGGGTTTATTGGGCAAGGATATTGTCTGCCCTGGACGAGTCCTGTGTGGTGTTGGAAGAGCTGGACTTGGACTGTTGGCTTAAAATAGTTCAATTTAAGCCATTTATTTGCCAGCTGATGCCTCTTCGCAGAGGTTCTCCATAACCGAGCCTGGCAGAAGCTGCACCCTGTGTGCAGGGAGAGGACTGGTGCTTAGTCACATCCTAAAAACAAGGGAAAGAAGAAGCTGAGGGAGATCAGCTGCAGGAACTTGCTGGAAAGTACCTTGTGCAGCACAAGGCTGAGGTGTTTGTGAGCTGAAAATTGGGATAAAAAAAAAGTGAATTTCTGTGCCTGAGCCATGGACTTCAGGGTTTCTGGCTGTCCAGATGTGTGCATATCTTCCTGCCAGCAACTGAATAATACCATAAAAAAAGTCCTGCCTGTCCTGGGAAAAAAGGACAGGATTGGAAAATGTGGAGGTTGTCAGAGGGGAGGTTGAGCATCGTTGTGGGGAGGACCCTGAGGTGAACATCTCCTCCTGCAGCTGGGGAGCGTGGAGGTAACGCACAAGCTTGGATTCTCCATGTGGGGACCAGGACCCGTCTCGCAGGTTTTGTCGGAGATATGAAAGATGGGAAACCACCAACTTGAACAAATCCAGGGTGACTGATGTGCGTGGCTGTGGGAGAAATCCCACGTCCTCTGTTGGTTCTAGAAAAGTACCTCCTGGATATTAAGACTTTGTGTAGACTTTGTCTACTCAATGGTCTCAGAAGTCTTGAGGTAAAATCAGGCGGCTTTGGGGTTTTAGGCAGGTTGTGGGTAGAAGAAGCTGCTTTACAGTTAACTTAAATGACCGCAGAAAATGCCAAACCCTTGTGTTGATAATCAGCACCGTGACTTCGCTGACTCTGCAGTGTGCTGTTCTGTGGAGGCGGCCGCTCCGGTGGCTCACAAATGCAGGTTCGTCCTTCTCTGTGCAATATCCATATGCTGTCTTCGGTTGTGACCAGAAAGCCCAGCAAGCGTGTGAGGAGAAGGACAGCGCTGCCTGGGCTTTCTGCACGAAGCAGAGCAATGCTGAGCACTGGGGAGCTGCCCTGGGTGCCCTGGGCATGGGTCCCACCAGCTCTTGAGCAAGCAGCGAGGGGTCCTGAGGGTCTCTCTGTTGCTGCGGGGCCAGATCCTGCATCCGTCTGTTCATTGTGCTGCCCTGGGCCAGGGACAGCACTCAGAGCTGGTGGGTGGTGCAGGACAGCCCATCCTGGTTGCACCCTCAGTGCGTTGCAAGGTCGGTTAAAAAGCCAAGTGAACAACCTGCCGTCTTTGCCTGTGGCCGGGAGAAACCACGCAGATAGCAGAGGCGGTTTTTTCCTCCCCAGCAATAGCTCGTTCTGCCCTCCCTTAGCCCTCTGCCAGCCCAGGCAGCATTTAGGGTGGCTGGGTTATGTGCAAGTGGCTTTGGGATGGGTCTGTGCCTCTGTGCCCTGAGGTTGTCCCAGCTCCTTCCTTGCTGTCCCCCAGCACAGCAGAGTCCAGGTGGGACCTCTGGGCTCTGCAGCAGCCTGGCCACAGAAGCTCTCGTCTTCCTCATTGGTGTTTCATATCCCAACAAGCATTAAGCCTCATTAATTGCATTGAGTCTTGCCCAGAGCTGGAGAATTTTCTGGGCAATTGTGTTGCTTTCCTCTTGCTGTCAGGCTGTGTGGAACAGGAGAGAGCTGGACAGGGGGGAGGCCAGCACGAGAGTCGCACTCTTT